>NC_046663.1:47880560-47962818 GCF_010883055.1 Belonocnema kinseyi
CCCCTCCCCTAACCCCTAAAACCTTATTACGCCTTCTCCCCCTTTACTTACTTGTCATACTCCCTCTCACTTCCTCCTTCCGCATTTGCTATACTTCTACACGCCACACTTTCCTCACTTCCCCCTCACTTTCCCTACGTCCCGTCTATCTTTTTCCCTCCTCTCATATTTCCCATGCTTCCCTTCTCTTCTCCTCTAATGACTTCCCCTATTTAGCCAACACCCATTTTCCCTAGCCCTTGGCATATTTACCATGCCCCCCTTACGCCACTTCCCCTATTTACACCAACCCTTCGTATCCACTTAGTTCCCTTACTTCCCATCACTTCTTCTCTCATCACTTCACCTAAGTTACAAACCCCCCCCCCCCCCCCCCCCCCCCTGCTCCATCTTTCCTCACTTGCAATACTTGCCCTTACTTCCCCGTTCCCTCATTTCACTACGTTCCGTCCATCTTTTAACCTCCTCATATATTTCCAATACTTCCTATCCCTTCACCTCTAATCACTTCCCCTACTTAGCCACCACCAATTTTCCCTAGCTCTTCGCATATTTCTCATGCTCCCCCTTACATCACTTCCCCTACTTATCCCAACACTTCCTACCCCCTTATTTTCCTCACTTTCCATTACTTCTCCTCTCATCCCTTCACCTACTTTCCACCCTCCCTTAATTCATATACTTTCCCTCTCCTCACATCTCCTACTTTCAACATCCCCCTAATACCTCTCCCCTTTACCTCTATACCCTTATTACACCTGCTCCCCCTTTTTTCCGTATTTGCCTCAACACTTCCTATTCCCTTATTTCCTCTGCTTCCCATTAATTCCATTTTCCTCACTTCGCCTACTTTCCATTTTCCTCCTCCACTATCTTCTTCCACTTTCCATTAACCTTCTCCCCTGACTTCTACTAATTTCCATCCCCCGCATTCCCCCCATACTTCCCTTACTTCCCATCCACACTTGAAAACTCAGTTCGTCTTTTTGGTAGAAAATTAATACTTTGGCTTGAAAATTCATTTGCACGGTTAAAAATTAAACTATTTTCGTGAAAAAATTAATATTTAATTGTAAGTTCGTCTCTTTTTTCGTTGAAAATTAATCTTTTTAAGTGAAAATCTTAATATTTTATTTTTTATTAGGACTTTTTTCATTTTTAGTTGAAAATTCATGTTTTTTTTTAAAGTTGTCTTTTTTAATAAAAAATTATTAATAATTTGGTTGAAAATCCAACTACTTGGTTGAAAGTTGAACTAATTTGTTAAAAATTCATTTTACTGATTAAAGATCAAACTGTTTTATTACACATTCGCATTTTTCGATTGACTATTAATTTTCTTAACTGAAAATTTAAATATTCCAGTTAAACATTCATCAATTTAGTTAATAAATCATCGTTTTGATTGACGTATAAACTATTTTGTTGAAAATTCTTCTTTTTTTGTCAATATTGGTTAGAAATTTTAATATACTGTTGAAATTTCTATTTTTTGGGTTGAAAATTTAACTGCATTAGTTGCGAATCGATTCTTTGGTTTAAAATTCGAACATATAGTGGAAAATTTGTTTTTCTGTTTGCTCGAAAATTAATTTTTAAACTTAAAATGTAACTAAATATTACATTTTAGTTACAAATTTTCCTTCCTTTATGGAAAAGAAGTATTATTAAGTATTAGAGCTAATACTTTTTTCGCGAATAAATATTGAAAATCCAATACTTTTTCACGAAAAAAATTACGTGATCCTTAACTTACTAATACTTCTTTTTCATAAAAGTTGTTCACTTGAAAATTGAACTACTTTTCTGTAAATTCGTTTTTCTGGTTAAAGATTCTTCATTTTCGTTGACAACTCAAGTATATTGTTGAAAATTCGTGTTTTTTTGTCAAAAATAAATTTTTTTATTTGCTTGAAAATAATTTTTTTTTTTAAGACTGAGCTATTTTTTTATTCATTTAATTCGCTGAAAATTCGTCCCATTGGTAAAAAATAATCTTCTTGCTTGAAAATTTAGCCTTTCAGTTAAAAATAAAATTTTTCTGTACAAAATTCAAATATGTTCCTGAAAAGTCGTTGATTTTTTCGTTGAAAATTAATTTTTTTTAAATGAAAATTTTAATACTTTATGTTCTATTGTAAACTTGACTTTAGTTAAAGATTCATGTATTTGGTTATAAATATGTCCTTTTTGGTAGAAAATTAATCTACTTGATAGAAAATTTAACACATTGTTTAAAAGGTGAACTGCTGCGTTAAAAAATCATTATATTGATTAAAGATGAAACTATTTTATTACAACTTTCTTTTTAGTTGATAATGAATTTTCCTAATTAAATATTCAACTATTCCAGTTAAAGATTCATTATATTAGTTCAAAATGCATCTCTTTAGTTAAAGGTTAAACTAGTAGATTGAAAGTCCATCTATTTGGTTGAAAATTCTACAATAAAACAAAAGTAATCCTTTCCTACTTCCCTTTCTTAACTCCCCTTAACTTCCCCTACTTTTCACCCTTCCCATCACCCCCTACTTCCCTTCCCATCACCCCCCCCCCCTAACCCCCCATATATTTCCGTCTCCTCACTTCCCTTTCACTATTTTTAAACTACGTTGTTTTTCAACCATTTTTCTACCAAATAGTTGATTTTTCAACAACAAAATTCAAATTTACAATAAAAAATGAAATATTAAAATTTTGATTTAAAAAACTTAATTTTTAACGAAGAAAGAAAGTAATTTTAATGTAAAAATGGGGGATGGAGTGGTAATCCAACTCCGCTGGACCGCCTTTTTAAGAATTGGTTCACCCTCGCAAGTGGATTACCAAGAAGTTCAAGTGGATTATGTGAATTACTCCGGATTAATAGCACGGATAACAGAGAGGTCCAGCGAATTATCTGAGTTGTTTCCCCATCGCTAGAGACACACCATGAACAGGGAGTAAACCTGAAACAATGACCATTGAATTTAAAGAGCCTCGGGATTTCCTCTTCCGTCGTAGGCGGGAGTAATAATGAAAGATCTGAAAATTTATTGTCTTTTCCCTTTGTAACATTTTCCCATAGTTACGGACTTTTCTCTCTCTTGCACTCTTTCCCGTTCTTTCTCATTTTATCTCTGGACAACTATAGACAAGCGATTTCCGCGTTTCCAATTTCCATACGAACCGTTTCACTGATAACTGAGGACGCGGAAGCGTAATACCAGAATGCCAGAGTCTTAACTAATTACATTAATTAAAGACAGCTTGAGTGATTTAGAGTCGCAATAACAGTACTGGTCGCTGAACGAATCCCCTATATTATTTCTAGCTGCAGCTCTGATTCATTATAGTGACAAAGATTGCGGGTGGGTTTTTTATAGAAAAAAAATAATTGTCACATTAGTGAAGCGTATTTTTGTATAGAATAAAATCAATTTTTACTTTATGGATAGATTTTTAATTAACAGAATTGACTATTAAAAATCTAAACAAACACACGGGATGACTGGAAAATCCCGAAAAATAAAATTCCCGCTAATAAAATGGATGCCAGAAGTTTGCCGAATTGTAAAATATCTGTCCGAGAAAATTCCCGAATTTAAAAGATTAAAAAAAATTGTGTTCTAATAAAAATTATTTATCGATTAAAAATACCATAATCAAATATTGTTATGAAAGGAATCTTTAAAAATATTTAAAGTATTTTAAAATCATCGTATTAATTTAAAATAACAATAATTGAATACAAATGGTATGGAATTAATTTATTTAATAACACGTGCGCCTCGAACGAAAAAAATTGTCCTTAAATTTTCACCAAATCTGATAACATTTTTCAAACAAATACTTTGCAGGATTTAATTCAGCACTGATTTATCTCAAAGTTTCTTTCTATTTTTTTTTTTTAATTAACAATTTAATTTTTAGAACATTGTTTGTAATTTTTAAAAAATACTATTCACATTTTCAAATAAAGTTTGTCATTTAGAAGTATATTTTTTTCAACTATTGTTATTTTTAATTCAAACAACAATTTTTTTTAAACTTTAAACGGCAATTTTCTGTCGCGAATTTTATTATTCGAGAATTTTACAGTGTCAGAAATTCTATTTTTCGGAATTTTTCAGTCTTCCCATAGCCTAAGTTGTAAATTTCTCAAAAACAAATTACAAAAAATTAATAATCGGATATGATTTAGTCTACTTGATTGATTTTTGGTTGTTTTTATTTTTGCACTTTCTTGAAAATGCATGTATTTAACTTGTATACATGTGTAGAATTATCTCCCTTTACATTATTATCATTTTACAACAAACCAGATAAATTTTCAACCAAACTGTTGAATTTGCAACCAAGAAGATTAATTTTCTACCGGGAAACACCATTTTGTAACAAAATACATAACTTTTCAATCGAATAGTTAAATTTTCAACTAAAAATGGGAAACAAAAAATGGAATAATTACATTTTCAATTTGAAAAATTAAGTATTTACCCAGAAAAAAAAAATAATTTTGAACAAAATAGTTCAATTTTAAACCAAAAAGATAAATTTCTAACTCAAATTATGCATTTTCAACCACGAAATTATTTGTAACAAAGTAGTTTAACTTTCAACCAAATAATTCAATTTTCAATCAAAAGGATTAATTTTTTACTAAAAAACATACATTTTTAATAGAATAAATGAATTTTCAACCAACTAGTAGTGCCAGTACTAGGTTGGCAATTTAACTATTTTGCTCAAAGTTCGTTTTTATTATTAATTGAAAATTAATCTTTTTAACTCAAATTTTAAATATTCCATTTTTGGTTGAAAATTGAGCCTTTTTACTTTAAAATTCATGTATTTTGTTGAAAATTTATATTTATGGTACAAAGATCCTCTTTTTGTTTGGAAATTCAATTATATTTGTTGAAAATTCGTTTTTTTTTGTGTCACAAATTAAATTTTATTACTGAAATCTACTACTCAATTTTTGGTTGTTAATTGATCTTTTCTAGTTGGAAATTAATTAATTCTGTTTGAAATACATTTTCTTGCTTTGAAATTTAACTATTTTAGTAGAAGTTTAATAATTTTAGTTGAAAGTGCATCACTTTGGTTGAAAATTTTACTATTTTGTTGATAAATAATGTTTACTGTTGGTTAAAGATAAATCTTTTTAACTAAAAATTTTAATATTCAATGTTTCATTCGAAATTTATTTTTCTTAGTTGAAAATTCACGTATTTTGTTGAAAATTAATCTTTTTAATAACAAAAATTCATCTTTTTGGTTGAAAATTCAACTTATTGGTTACAAATTCATCCATCCTTTTGAAAATTTTATATTTTCAATTGAAATAATAGGAATTTGAATAGTTCTAAATTGAATTTAGTGTAGTATACACTTTAATATTTTATTTAAAAGAAAATACTGCCCTATTTTCGTGATAAATCTCCTTAGTTCCTGTTTTTACAAGGTTTATACTAACCTGAAAAATAACTTTCATTCAAATTAAATTGAATTATTAAAAATTATTAAAATAAATTGTTACTAAATTACTAAATTAAAAATTAATATCTTTAATATAGAATGAATTTGAAGTCTAAGAAGATAAGATAAAAATGGTTTTTAATTATTGTTCAAATTCATGGACTTTATTAAGAAATTCAAGAAATGATTAATTATATTCTTAGTATTATTTATTAACTGATTTATTCGACAATGAGATATTTAAAAATATCTTAAAATAAATTTTTTGAAGGCTTTCTAAATTATACCAAAATGTTATTTATCCTTTAATAAAGTTACTTTCAAAAATAAAAAAACAAACAGCTATCGTAAATTAATAATTAGGATTCGAAATTTTGCAGGGAATCGGTCAATCAGATTGAACGGGGGGTGGATACACCTGAGGTCAACTTTCCGCGGAAAGTTTACTTCATTATGGAAGCAATCAGCTGAATATTACCCTGCTTGAAAGATTACCTGAAAGTTTTCGTACCCCTAGTCTTTTCTGAATTACTTTGAAAAATAATACCTAAAAAATCTTGAGATACCTGAAAAAAAACCTGGAATCGTCAAGAAATCTTTTTCAAAGTTTCGAGTAGACAACCAGGATAAGAAAACATTATTTTTAGTCTAAAATAACTGTTTTTGCCATTATAGATATTCGTTGAATGGTAAACCTGGCTATGCATCCGGCGGATCTACTATGAATTCCACGAGATCCATATCAACGAATAGCGATCACTATGCTATTGTTCACTCGAGACCTGGAAGCAGATATTCTGGTCCGGGACACAAGCATCACCATCATCATCACAGAGGGCCACCTTCCAACATTGGTTCCCATTATTCAGGAAAATAGTGCATCTGACTGAATAGGTTTTTTTTATTACTCCTTTACCCCTTTTTGAATCGTTCTAATTATCTGAGCTTAAAATACGTAAACAGTATAGATAACATATGTATATAGAGGCATTCTCCTATGCGCTGAGATAGGTGATTCTCGAATCAAATCAAAAGATATACCTTCCTATACCTATGATCTAATAACTTGGAGGATTATTTTTAATCATTGTCTCCCACTTTTCCACTCCGTCGTGAATTTACTATACGCACAAATATTTAATAATTGAATGTGCGCGTAGAATATAGAAAGCAAGTTGATTCATTTTATCACTTATGAGCCATCCATTAATTACGTAGGGGAGACAACCCTAAAGTAAATATTAAACGTTTAGTAAATTATCATTAATTTAAAATAATAATGTATGTAAAATAAATAATTTAAGTCAATTAACAGTTTGAATAATATACGTGTTAACAAATTAAAATTATAAATAATTATTTTAGGTATATTTGTGTTTTTAATTAACGATTATTTACTTAGGATGGTCTCCCCTAACACATTTTTTACCCCTTTCCTTCCCCCTTTAATAATTTGTGACATATCATAATTTTTCAAAATATTTTCAGTCATTTTATTAAATACAATTTACTTACCTCAGATGCCCGAATTATTACATAATTGGAAGCTAATAAGAATTAAATTAAAAAAACATGCAGCAAACTTCTCATAAATTAAAACGTATAAAAAACGGCGTCATTTAATAGTAAAACATTCTTCAGAAACTTAATTTTTTACCATTTTTTTTATTCACTAGTACATGTTACCAATTATTTAATATTGCTAATAAATTTGTCTCCATTTTTTGACAAGCTAAGCGTAGCCTAAACTTTAAATACTTTTGTTTTAAGAGTACTTTTTTTTAATATTTAAATCTTTGGAAATAACATAAAATATTTGAAATTCTTGAAAATCCTTTGAGATCCTTCAATTCTTGTGAATAAATTCTTTGAAATTTCATCAAAATATTAATATTTTAATAGTATCAAATTTAAATTAAATTTTTTTATGAAAAAAAATATTAATTTATATAAAATCTGACGATATTCCTTGAAATTTTTTTAATCTTTTGAAAATTCATTGGAATTGTTTTAAAAATTTGAAAATTCCTTCGATTATTTTAAACAACCTTCAAATCTTTTAAAAAATTTAGATTTCTAAAATTCCCTTGCAATCTTTTAAAATATCCCGAAATCTTCAAGATTTTTAAAACTACTTTTAAAATATTTTTAAAAAAATATTTAGATATACCTTCAAATATTTAAAATTCATTTTTAATCTCTGATATCCTTTGAAATCCATTAATTTGTTAAAAAGTTAAATCCTTGGAAATAACTCTTGAAATATTTATAAATCTTTGAAATTTTAGGAAATTCTTTAAGATCGCATGCAATTTTTTTTAAATCTCTTAAAATCTTGGAAATTTTGTAAATCTTTTGATAATATATGAAAATTTCTATTCAAACTCTTGAAAATTATTTAAATTCTTTGGAATCTTTCAAAATATTCCAAAATCTGCAAAAAAATTGTGTATGTTTTCGAAATACCTTCAAATATTTGAAAAAATCTTTATCTCTTTGACATTACTCAATTTTTATGAATAAATTCTTTTGAATTCTATTAATTTTTTAATCTTTTGAAAATTTCTTGGAATCCTTTAAAAAATCTTTAAAAATTTCCAATCCTAGAAATATTTTTAAATTTCCTAAAACTTGGTGAAATTTCTTTGAATCTTTTAAAATTCCTTATAATCTTAACCATTCTTTAAAATTCCTTGGAATCTTAAATAAAATCCTGAAATCTTAAAATTCTGTAAAACATTACAAACAAAAATTTAATCTTTGAACCTTTAAATATTTCACTCTCTCTAAATCTTTCAAATCTTTCAAATTCCCACAATTTATGTGAATAAATTCTTTGAAATTTCATTAAAATATTATGAAATCCCTTGGAAAATTTCAGATCCTGGGAAATTAATTAGAATTCCTTATTAGGAGATTTTGAAATTCATTACAATCCCTTAGAATGTTTTTAAATATCCTATAACCTTTTAGGTTCTATAAAATCCTTCCGCAATTGTAGGAAATTATTCAAAGCCGCATGGAATTTTTTAAACCCTTAAATTCATAATCCTCGTAATTTCTTTAATCTCTTTAAAATTTCTTGGAATTCTTTAAAATAGCCTAAATGCCTAAATTATTTCAAATCTTTTGAAACCCCTTGAAATTTTTAAAGCTCCCTAAAAGCCCTTGAAATCTTTTAAAGTACCTTAAATCTTTGAAATCATTTAAAATATTTTGAAATCTCTTCAAGTTCACCAAATATATTAAAATTCTTTAGAATCTTTTAAAATATCTTGAAATCTTGCTAACAAAAATTGGAAATTCATCGAAAAATTTGAAAAACTCTTCAAACCTTTGAAATCCTTTAACATGTCTCAATTTATGTGAATACATTTTTTGAGATTTTATTCAAATGTTATAAAAAAATACTTCGAAATAATTGGAGTTCTATGAAATCATTTGAGATTTTGAAAAATTCAATAAAGTGCCTTATTGAGAGTCTTTAAAGCTCTTCGAAATTACTGAAGTAAATTAAATATATTGTTCTAGTATTTTAATAAAATAAAAAAATTCGGCAGTTTTTTTAAAAAATCTTGAATGATTTTATTTGATTGTAGTAATATCAAAAATGGTTAAAAAATGTTTTTATGGATATTGTTCTACGAAATGATAGGGAAAAAATCGAATCTAATTAAACTATTGATTCTAATTACTAAATTGAATAGGGGAGACTACCCTACAGTGGATAAAAATTAATTAAAATGACAAATATGCCTAAAATAATTAATGCTAATTGTAATTGATTCAATCAGGTTGGCCGTTTTAATCGACGAAATGAATTCCCGGTTTTTTCCCGGTTCGCAAACATTTTTCCCGGTCAATGAAATTAAAAAATTGGAACACTAAAGCTTCAAAATTTTACACTTGCGGTAATAAAAACTGAGCTTTAAATGAAAGCACTCAAAGCGGAACTGTTACATTTTGAAATTAAAAAATTTTAATTTAAAAGTTTTTAATTAAAAAATGTTGTATTCAAATGCTCAATAATTTACGCGCATAAAATTGAAGGTACTAGCATTTTTCAATATAAAAAAATATAAATCCACATTATCATTTTCAATGCTCTAAACTAAAAAATCAATTAATGAACTTAAAAATTTTTTTAATTTTATAATTTTAAGGAATTTTAAGCTAGAAACATCAAAAATTGAAAAAATTTTAACTGAAAACGTCTTAAATTAGAAATTCAATTATTTTCTTTTTAAGTAGTTTAAACATCCTTTGAAAGCTTCAAAACTTTATTTCGAAATCTTGAGAAATCTAGAAGTTGTTTTAAATTGGTTTTAAATTAAAAATTATTTTGTAAATTTTTTCAGAACTTCTAAATACCTGTCAAAATAAATTGAAAGTTTGTCTACAATTTTCAGAAAATCCTGCAAATTTTAAAAAATTTCTTTACAATTTGGATGTATAAAGAACAATTGAAAATTTATTTTCAGAATAAAAACATTTTCTTAAGATTCCTAGGAAAATTAAAAATAACTTTACATTTTGAAAAGTTATTTTAAGAGAATATTTAAAAAGTTTTACAAAGATTTAAACAAAATTTTCAAAAAAGATTCTGGAAGATATTAAGAACACTTTCTAAAATTTGCATGATAATTTTCAATCTTTTTAAAACTCCTAAATATCTCTTGAAATTACTCAATTTTTTCTAAAAATGTTCATTTGTAAATCATACATCAAAATTTAAAAATTTCACTTACAAATTAAGAATTTTGCAAATACAACAATTAAAATTGTGACGTTCAAAGATTAAAGACTCTTCGAAATTTTAATGATTCCAGGTTTTCTATGTCAAACAATTCAGTCAAAGATTCTCTACCTTTAAATATTTGGTTTCAATTTACTTTTCTTGAATAAAAAATAAAAAATTGCTAAATATTCAATAATTAATCTTTTTTTTTAATTAAAAATTTTAAATTTAATGGGTTCAAAATTGAATATTTCAGACTGAAACAATATTTTAAATTTAATAAAATCCTTTAATTAAGAATATATTATCATGAAGTTATTGTTAAGTTGAAAATAGTTTATAAACTTTCAGTCACACCTTTACATTTGTTTAATGACTACGACTTTTAAATTCAAATCGTTTAAGTTTTAACGATAAAATCTGAAAATTCTTAAATTATGAACTGGTTTAAAATCGTTTTGTCAAATCGTTTTGTTCACTTTTTATTACTTAAAATACAGATAAATTAAAATAAAATGTATTCATTCATTAAATAAAAATGTTTTTTATCCAAAATTTTCAACATCAAAGGCTTTTATATTTTATTTGTTCAAGTCTTTAAGAAAGCATTTAAAAATTCTTTAGAGTAAAAATGTAAGCTTAGAAATAAAAATTTTCAATGGAAAATTTTTAAAATAAAATTTTTTGAATTATGCATTGTAAGCTAAATAATAGCATAATTGAAAAACATAACAATTCCACTGATTATTAAAAAACTGTTAAAATCGAACGTGGAAAGATTTTTCTTCTACAAATTTGTAAAATTCCCGGTAAAAAAAAATTCACTGTCATTTCCCGGTCTCCAAAAATTCAATAATAATTCAGTTAAATTAATTATTTTGCATACATTAGTATATTAAATGAATTATTATCTACTGTAGATTCATTATCCACTGTAAGGTCGTCTCCTCTACATGGATTTTCTTTAGGGTTAATTTTTTTTAATATTACGTAAAAGCATTAATTTAACCCACCCCCCCCCCATTTTTCAAAGCTGCTACGTAATTCTCGGATGGCCCCTTATTGTTTTCACATTATTACTTATCCTGTTTGGTAAGTTTGCTGGAAAATTGGGATATAGTTAGAGGACAATCAGACTGTCCAAGAAGTCATTCAATTCTTTGACTCAAATATATTGTTAAACTGTTCTAAACATTAATATTCCTTGTTATATCTAGTTCTAGTATGCACATGTTATTTTCAGTCTTGCATCTACGATAGTATATATGAAAATAAAACAGAAGTCGTGCGAATAAAGTGAAGCTAACTAAATTTAAAAATATTTATAATAGAACAGACTAGCAATAAAAATTAAAAAATACTGAATATGTGGATGTTACGTTTGAAAATCAAATATAAAATTGCTTCATTTTATTTGTGCATGTACACGCTTAAAACAAATTCAATTCTCAATAAGATGTATAAAAATGTTTAGGCTAGCTTTTACGAAATCTATTAGTCTTGATGACCTGTTTTGCCTGGCCAAGTCAATAAGGTGTAAATAAGTTTTTAGAAAGTTGCATTTTTATCTGAAAGAAATGCATTATGCTGAATTTATTCATTAAAAATTTAATAAAATAAATTTAATTAAAATTAGTTAGATCATTCATGTAAAACATGAAATATAATTTTGTGGCATCTTAAAGTCAAATTTGCTGTTAAATTTATTTTAGTTGGTAAAAAAAAAATTGGTTTTCTAAGGCAAAGAGATAAGAAATATAAAATAGTGTATTGAGAATCGAAAACTTTGGCCAAAAGTCATAATCCTCTCTATAGATTATTTTCCTCAAATAATCATAAGCTGTGTTTATCATACTTAATACTAATTAGCTTTGCTAATTTTATTTGGCTGCTCGCAATCCTCGATTTGTAAAATGTATGTATAATTTTGTATTCAGTCAATTTGAAAGTGTTCAAAATAAAAACGTCGCGATATTTTTTAACGATACATGCATTTATCCTTAACCTGATCCTTCATTTTTCCTGACATTTTAATGCTGTCGAATTTTTAGCATATAATCTTTTATAAACATAATAAAACAGTTTGAGATTAAAATTTGCTATTTTATTATTTTATTTTAACAACAAAAAATACTTTTCAAACATGAAAGATAAATCTTCAAACTAAAAGGACCAATTTTCGACAAAAACAAAGATGAATTGTTAACAAAATAGCTGAATTTTCAACAAAATGGTTTATTTTTTAACCAAATTGTTGAATTTTATAACCAAATCATCGAATTTTCAGACAAAAAAGATTAAACTTCAACAAAGAAAGTTGTATTTTCAATCAAGTAATTTTTACCAGGCAGTTGAATTTTTAATAACAACAAAAAAAGGATCAATTTTGAATCTAGAGGACAAACTTTCTATCGAAACAGACGAATGTTTATCAAAATAGATGAATTTCTGACCAAGAAAAGGTGACGTTTTATCAAAATACTTGCATTTTCACCATATTATTAAATTTTCAAAAAATTAGTAGACTTTTTTAGAAAGTACTTTAGTTTTCTAACTAAAAAATGTATTTGCAATGAAATAGTCAAATTTTCAACAACAAAAAAGAAATTAAACTTCACCCAAAAACATTTTCAACCAAGTGGTTATATTTTCAACCAAAAAAATTGCTTTCAACCAAATAGTTACATTTACAACCAACCAGTTGAACTTGAAATAAAAAAAAAGATATGATTTTCAACTAAATATTTGAACTTTTAATCAAATAATTGAATTTTAGGTCTACAAAACCTACAAATGGTTGAATTTTTAATCAAGCAAGATTAAACTTCAACAAAAAATGTAAAATTTTCAAATAAACAGTTAAATTTTAAAGTCAAAAAGAAAAATTTTTCAGAAGACAGTCACATTTTCAACCCAAAAAGTAGAATAAATAAAAAAAAGATGAATTTTCAGCCTACAAAGTCGAATATAGACAAAAACAGTAATAATTTATAATTTTAACCAAAAAATATGAAATTTTTGCCAAAAAAGATAAATTTTAAACCAAAAATAAAGTGACATTTTTACCTAAAATAAATTTTAATAACAAGAAAAATTTCAACAAATCAGTTAAATTTTTAAATTTTGTATTAAAAAAAAAGATTTTCAACAAAAAACATAAATTTTTAACATAGAAGATGAATTCTTAGCCAAAAAAGTAATATTTTATTCTAATGGAATTTTCAAGAAAACAGATAACCAAGAAACATTAAAAATAAAGAAGATTGATCTTCTATTAAACAGACGAATTTTCAACCAAATTTAACCAAATAATTAAATTTTCAACATATAAAGATGAATACTAAAAAAATTTAATAGTTGATATTTCGGACAAAAAAGATAGAATTTCTTTTAAAAGAGATGGATTTTTAATCCAAAATCTTCAACCAAAAAGATTCATTTTTTTCAAACAGACGAATGTTCTACAAAATACATAAATTTCCAAATAAAAAGTAATATTTCAATCTAAAAATGATGATTTTTCAACCAATAACAGAAATTTGAAATTTCAGTTTAAAAAAGTTCCTCTTTTATAACAAAAAACGAATTTTCAACAAAATAGACACATTTTCAACAAAAGCGATAGATTTTTAATAAAAAATTGTAAAGTTAAAACATTTTCAGTTAAAAAAAATTAGTTTTAAGCAACAATAAAAAACTAATTTTCAACAAAAAACTTAAATTTTTAATAAAAGAAATGAATATTCAACCAAAAAATAATTTTTTAACAAAGTAGTTCAACTTTTACCCAAGTAGCTTGATTTTCAATTTAAAAATATCAATTTACAATAAAAAATGATTTTGTAACAAAGTGGTTAATCCTTTAAATAAGTAGTTCAATTTTACAGCAAAAAGAAGAATTTTTAATTTAAAAAACTCTTGAATTTAACAAAAAAGATAAATTTTTAATAAAATAGTTGAATACTCCACCAAAGAAGATTAAATTTCCAAGAAGCATTTTCATCTAAAAATAGGCGAAATTTCTACTAAAACAGGTGAATTTTTAAACCAAAAACTTGAATTAAAACAAATCGTCAAATTTTCAACTAAGAAATATTCCGGTTGAATTTTCCACGTAAAAATATGAAATTTTTTAACTAAAATGTAATTATCTATCCCAATAGTTAAATTTTCAACTCAAGACGAATTTTCAATAAACAGTTAAATTTTCTACAAAAAAAAAAAATAATTTTTTCACGAATAAGTTAATAGTAAATATTTCAGACGAAAAATATTTTTATTTTGAAATAAAAAACACTTGAATTTAACCAAAATCGATGAATTTTTTTAACAGGATACTTGAATCCTCAACCAAAGAAGATCAATTTTCATTTAAGCATTTTTATCCAAAAAAAAGGTGAAATTTCTACAAAAACAGATGAATATTTAGACCAAAAAATCGAATAAAAAATCGTTGATGTTTCAACTAAGAAATATTTCGGCTGAATTTTCAAAATAAAAAGTATGAATTTTTGTAATCGATATTTATCTTCCTCAATAGTTAAATTTTCAATAAAACAGTTGAATTTTCTGCCGAAAAAAATAATTTTTTCACGAATAATTTAAAAGTAGAAACTTCAGGAAAAAACTTAATTTTTAATCAAAAACTCTTGAATTAAAAAAAAAAAAGATTTTTGAAAAAAGTAGTTGAATCCTTAACCAAAGAAGATTAATTTTCTACCAAGCACTTTGATCTAAAATAGGTGAAATTTATAGTAAAGCAGACGAATTTTTAAACCAAAAATTGGAATTAACAAAAATTGTCAAATTTTCAAAACAAGGAAGATTTCGAATGAATTTTCGAAATAAAAAATATTAATTTTTGTAATCGATATTTATTTATCTTCCTCAATAGTTGAATTTTCAACCAAAAACGAATTTTCACTGAATTTTCTACCGAAAAAAAAATTTTTTTCACGAATAATTTAAAAGTAGAAACTTCAGAGAAAAAATTTAATTTTTAATCGAAAACTCTTGAATTAAAAAAAAAAAAGATTTTTGAAAAAAATAGTTGAATCCTCGACTAAAGAAGATTAAGTTTCTACCAAGCATTTTGATCTAAAAATAGGTGAAATTTATACTAAAACAGATGCATTTTTAGAAAAAAAAATCAAATAAAAAAATCGTTGAAGTTTCAACTGAGAAAGATTTCGGCTGAATTTTCCACATAAAAATATAAATTTTTATAACTAAAAATTAATTATCTACCCGAATAGTTAAATGTTCAACCCAAGACGAATTTCCATCAAACAGTTGAATTTTCTATCAAAAAATCATTTTTTCACGAATAAGTTAATTGTAAATACCTCAGACTTCAGACAAAAAGATTTTAACTTTTAATTAAAAACACTTGAATTTAACCAAAATCGATGAATTTCTTAAACAGAATACCTGAATCCTCAACCAAAGAAGATCGATTTTCATTCAAGCATTTTTATCTAAAAAAAGGTGGAATTTTTACAAAAACATATGCATTTTTAGATCCAAAAATCAAATAAAAAAAATCGTTGAAGTTTCAACTGAGAAAGATTTCGGCTGAATTTTCAAAATAAAAATATTAATTTTTGTAACCAATATTCAATTATCCACCCTAGTAGTTAAATTTCCAACATAAGATGAATTTTCAAACCAAAAAGTTCATTTTTTAAGAAAATAATAAAATGTTTAAGTAAAAATATATAAAATAAATAAATATAATATAAAATAAATTCAGAACAAAATTTCAAATGTACTATTCTTAAATATTAATTATTATTATTTATTATATTGATTCTTAATATATAAATCCCTGTAAAATACTTCTTAAATAATAACTGTTTAAATTCCGAAATTCCAAGATTTCTTTCTAATTTCTTGTAGAAAATATTATCGCTGTGTAAAAAAAGGAACTAAATATAAAAAGAAGACACGTTTGCTTTTAAGTTCTCAATAAATCAATTAAAGTATATTACATTATCACAATTTACATTTTACACATACACATCCTATGAAAATTCAATGAAAAACAACTTTCAGTTTATATAATAAATCATTTGCGATATTTGTACTAATACTTTGTAAAAATTAATGTCATGTAATAACAAATGTTGGAAGATTAGGGGATTCAAAATGTCGAGATATAATAAAAAAAAGGGTTTAAATTATTATTACTCGCTTATTAAGTTGCTTACGACCGTTTGAAGAGCACGTGGCATGCAGAGAGGACACATTGTATCCAATTCTTCTGCTTGATGAAGTACTTTTCCCAAAACTTGAGCGGTACATGGAAGAGGTAATGGTTGAGACACCAACAATTCTGTTTCCATTTGCGGTACTAATTCCGTCTGGTAGGAGGAAACGGGGAAATAATGGCCACAAGTGAAAACTGTAGTATCTTTTCCCATTTCAAGAAAACGGGAAACACTTTCCGGATCCTAAACAAATAAATAAATATGGATAGTAAAATAATGATTGATGAATTTTAACAAAAAAGTTCATGTTCAACAAAGAGAGACTAATTTTCAACTAAATTGTTGAATTTTTAACTAAAAGAGATGCATTTTTAACACAAAAATTCCATTTTAAGTTTAAAAAATTCGTTTTTAACTAATGAGTTGCAATTTATTATATTTGATACTTCAACCAAAATAGACTTGAATCTTAAATAAAAAACAGATGAAAAAATTGATTTTTAGCAAGAAAAATAAACAATTTTCAAACAAGGAGATGCATTTTCAACTAGTTTAATGAATTTGAAAAAAAGACGAATTTTTAACCAATGAGTTGAATTTTCGACAAAACAGTTGAAGTTTCAACTAAAAAAGATCAATTGGCAGCCAAAAATGAAATAGTTTAATTTTTAGTTAAAAAACATTTATTTTTTAAACCAAGAAAACGAATATTCAAACAAAGCATTCAATTTTCCAACAATAAAGGTGAATTCTAAACTAAAAATATAATAGTTGATACTTCAAACAAAAAGATTCCAATGTTTAATAAAAATAGTTGAATTAAATCTAAAAAGACGTATTTCCCATAAATACTTAAAGCGTAAAAAAAATAATTAAATTTTGGATAAAAAAAGGCGAATTTTATATAAAACATTTAAACTTACAAACCTAAAATATTAATTTTCCACAAAAAAGTTAATACTTGATCAATTAGTCATTTTCAAGCTAGAAAGAGGATTTTTTTGGAGAACATGACGTTTAAACCCTAAACGATGAACTTCAACCAAAAAAAGTTTATTTTGAAGGGAAAAAGATTAATTTTCAACTAAAAAATGCCATTTTTTAACCTAAAATTCAATATAAAGTTTTAAACATTCATTTTTACCCAAAAATTCGAATTTTCAACCAATAAAAAAGGATTCTTAACAAAACTTATAATATTTTATACTTCAAGCAAAAAATATTAAAATTTTAAATAAAAAACAGACGAACAAATTGATTTTGAATCAAAAAATGATTTTTCAACCAAAGATTTGAATTTTTAATCAATAAAGATGAATTCTTAATTAAAAATGTAAAGGTTGATAATTAAAACAAAAAAGTTCTTAATTTTTAATAAAAAATAGTTGAATCCTCAACAAAAACAGATTAATTTTCAAAACGAAAATGCGAATTTTTTATAAAACATTTGTATTTATGACTCTATAATATTATTTTGCACAGAAAAGTTCACATTTGATTCAATAGTTATTTTAACGTTAAAAATAAGATTTTTTAGAAAATATTTATGCAAAAAAAAATGAATTTTTAACCAAAGAGATTAATTTTCAATTAATAAAACTAAATTCTCACCGAAAAATATAACAATTTATAAGTTAACCAAAAGCGATTTGAATTTTAAATTAAAAACAGTTGAATTAAAGCAAAAAAGACGAATTTTCAACGAATTAGTTAAACCCCCGATCAAAATAGATTAATTTTCTACCAAACAGTTGCATTTTTAACAAAGAGAAGAATTTTCAAATCAAAAGGGCAAATTTACTACGAAGGGTGACGTTTCAATATTGAAAGAAAAAAAATTGTAAGAAAATTGAGGAATTTTCAAGCCAAAAAGATGAGCTTTCTAGAAAACAGTTAAAATTTCAACCCGAAAATATTCATTTTCCACATAAAAGGTTAATGTTTATTCAAATAGTTAATATATCAAACTAAAAAGTTTAATTTTTTCAGAAGAATTTGACTTTTATTCCCGAAATGTTGAATTTCCAAGAAGGAAGAACTAACTAAATTAATTTGAAATTACGTTTATTTTTATATTATACAAATATCGATCAAAGAGAGAGAGAGAGAGAGAGTTTGAATTTATTTGATCTACATAAATCAAAAATCTTATTATTATATCAGAAGAGACGATTTTTTAACAAAATAATTGAATTTTTAAAGAAAAAAACTGAACGTTTATTTGTATGGTGTTACGGTCAATGTTATATCAATTTTCAACTAAAAAATATCAGTTTTCAACCAACAATGGATTAGTTAAATTTCAGTAAACAAAATTAAGTTTTCACAAAACTGAATTTTTAATCGAAGAGATGATTTTTTAACCAAGAAATGAAGACATTTTTAATAAAATAAATTAATCGTGAAACAAAAATATAATTAGTAGACTTTTCAATTTAAAAAAATGAAATTTTAACGAAAAACAGTTGAATCATCAACAATAACAGATGAATTTTCAACCAAGCAGTTGCATTTTTAACCAAAAGAGATTACATTTTTACCAAGAGATAAATTTTCAAACGAACAAGACGAGTAAAATACTTGCATTTTCAATCAAATAATAACATTTTTTCTAAAAAAAAAATAATTGTGAAACAAAAGACTTCTCAATTAAAAAGAATGAACTTTTAACAAAAAATAATGGAATCATCAACAATAACAGATTAATTTTCAAACAAGCAGTTGCATTTCTAACCAAAAAACATGAAATTTATACCAAGAAAAGAATTTTCAAGGAAAAAAGATTTATTAGTCCTCAAATGAAAAAATTCAACCACATTGTATAATTTTCAAGCGAAAAAGTAGACTCTTCAAGGAAAAAAGACAAATATTTAACCAAAAAATATTAACTTTTAACAAAAAAGTTTATTTTCAACCAAAGAGTTGAATATTCTATAAAATTAGTCAAATTTTCTAACAAAAAAGTTTAATTGCAATCCAAAAAGACGAATTTTCAATCAAATAATAACATTTCTACTAAAAAAAAAATGAATTGTGCAACAAAAACATAATTAAATAGACTTCTCTATTTAAAAAATTAGCATTCAACGAAAAATTGTTTAGTTTTCTGATTGGTTTATATTACTTCAGTTCGCATTAAGAAAAAAAACGATAAAAGGGTTAAAAAGGGGAAATATTTTGAAAACAGAGGAAAAAAGGAAATTTCAATAAAAAAATGGAATTTTCAATAAAAAATAAATTTTTACTAAAAAGACGACTTTCCAAAGAAGAAAGATTTTTCAGTCCTAAATTAAGAAAAAATTAACTATGTTGTATCATTTTCAAGCGAAAAAGACAAATTTTCAACCCGAAAATATGAATTTTCAAAAAAAATGTTTATTTTTAACCAATCAGTTGAATGTTATACGAAATAGTTGAATTTTGAACCCAAAAAGACGAATTTTAAATCAAACAGTTGAGCTATCAATCAAATAATAAAATTTTCACCAAAAAAATGAATTGTGAAACAAAAAAATAATTAGTAGCCTTCTAAATAAAAAAATAAAAAACATTCAGCAAAAGATAGTTGAATTTTCTGATTGCTTTCTATTACTTCCGATCGCATTAAGCAAAAAAAAAACGAGAAGAGGCTTAAAAAGGGGAAATTTTTTGAAAACGGGGGAAGAGGAAATTTTAATAAAATAGTTGAATTTGCAACGAAGAAAGTTTTTTCAGTCCTAAATTAAAAAAAAATCAACCACGTTGTATCATTTTTAAGCGAAAAAGACGAATTTTCAACAAAAATGTTTATTTTTAACCTATCAGTTGAATGTTATACAAAATAGTGGAATTTACAAAGCAAAAAGACGAATTTTAAATAAAACAGTTGAGCTATCAATCAAATAATAGGATTTTCAATTAAAAAAATTGTCAAACAAAAATATAATTATTAGACTTCTCTATTTAAAAAATTAACATTTAACCAAAAATTGTTGAATTTTCTGATTGTTTTTTATTACTTCAGTTCGCATTAAGCAAAAAAACGAGAAAAGAATGAAACAGGGTAAATTTTTTGAAAGCAGGGGGAAAAGAAGAAATTTCAATAAAATAGTTGAATTTTCAATAAAAAAAAAACATTTTTACTACAAAAAATACGAATTTTTAACGAAGAAAGATTTTTCAGTCCTAAATTTAAAAAAAATCAACTACGTTGTATCAGTTTCAAGCGAAAAAGACGAATTTTCAGCAAGAGAGTTTTTTTTTAACCATTTAGTTGAATGTTATACAAAATAGTGGAATTTACAAAGCAAAAAGACGAATTTTAAATAAAACAGTTGAGGTATCATTAAAATAAAAACATTTTCACTGAACCAAAAAAAAAAATTGTCAAACAAAAATATAATTAGTAGACTTCTGTATTTAAAAAAATTAGTATCCAACCAAAAATGGTGAAAAAATAGGGGGAAAAGCGGAATTCTCTAAAAAAGGGGAAAAGAGGGGAAAAAAGAACAGGGGAAAGACTGCGAAGTCTACTGGCCGAAAAGAGATTATCGCAAGGGATAGCTATCAATAAAATCCTACCTTAATATGAATAAATGGCCTTGGATCACTTTGTTTGGAAGATAAAGTAGACTTCATTCCTTCCAACATTTGTTCGATTGTCTGGTTTTCATTTGAACCAGGATAACCCGTTAATGGTGGTCCATAGGATTTGGCCACTGATTGAGATAGCGCTTCTACATATTCCGGAGTTGATTGACCTGGCGCAAAAGGTTTCAATATTTCAATTACAATCAAGAATAGTGAAAAACAGATTAGAGTAACAAAAATTACCTTGCTGTATATGCTCTAAAAGCATCGAGCATACTTTTAATGTTAGCTTTGTCGATAATAAATCAATACCCCTGGTCACTCTTATTTGGTCATCTTCTTTAATTGTATCTTTACATGCGGAGTTTTGGCTAAAATGTAACCATTATTATTACTATTATTTTATTAATTTAAATATAATTTATTATAATTGTTCTTATAATTATTATTTAAATCAGTCAAAAGTTATTTTTCAAATCAGCCAATTTGACTCACTGATGAAATCAATCGTTTTGAATAATCCAATCGGTTGAATTTTCAACTAAAAAAGGTTCATTTTCAAGCAAAATGGAATGGATCAATTTTCAACATACGAAGTTAATTTAAAAACAAAGAGTTTTCAGCAAAATAGCTCAATTTTCAAGCACATAGAGGGATTTTCAATTGAAAAAGATTAATTTTCAATAACAACATTTTTTTTAAATTGCGAAATTTTTAATTAAAAAAAAATGGGTTTTCATCTAAAATGATGAAGCTTTAATCAAACCAATGAATTTTCAACCACAAAGAATTATTTCCTACCGTAAAAGATGAATTTTCAACTAAAAAGAGGAATTTCCCACAAACAGAAATTTTCAAACAAAATCTTCAATTTTTAACTAAAACAGATTCATTTTCAATAAAAAAATCCAATTTTAAACAATATATTTTAGTTTTTCAAAGAAACAGATTCATTTTTAACAAAATTATGAATCATTAACAAAAAGCATGGTTTTTTAGCCAAGAAAATTAATTTTCTATTATAAAAGAGGAATTTTCAACCCAACAGATAGATTTTCAAATATAAGAATGAATCACTAATTTTACACCAAATTTTTCACCAAAAACTTCAATTTTCAACAAAAAAAGATTCATTTTCAATTTAAACATATAAATTTTTGACTAAAATGGTTCATTTATACCCATAAAAATGAATTTTCTACTAAAAAAGATTAGTTTTCTATCAAAAAATAATAATTTTCAACTAAAAAACATTGAGTATCAGTAAAAAAAATGTTAATGTTCAACAAAATAGTTATTTTCTAACCGAACATATGAATTTTTTCCATCAAGAAAATTAATTTTCTATCACAAATTAAAATTTTCAACTAAACAAGATTAATTTTCAATAAAAAATCCAATTTTTAGCACAATAGTTTAATTTTCTATCAAATAGAAGAACTGTCAATTTGAACAAAAAAGACTATTTTTTCTTTAAAAAAAAGGGAAATTTTCAAACAAAAACTTGAATTTTCAAATATACCAGAATAATTTTCAATAAAAATCAAATTTTTAACAAAATAGTGTCGTTTTTTAAACAAAAAAAGATGATTTTTCTTTCAATTTTAATTTTTTTTTAATTTAATTTTCTGCTAAAAAATATTAATTTTCTATAAAAAAAGGATCATTTTCATCTAAACAAGATTGATTTTCAGTTTAAAAAATCAAAATTTCGATAAAATAGTTTAACTTTCAACGAAATAGATTTAACTTAAATAATGAATCATTAACCAAAAGAGTGAATTTACAACCAAGACTAGTTTTCTACCAAAAACTACAATTTGCAACTGAACAATATTAATTTTATAGAAATCCAGTTTTGAATAAAATAATTTAATTTTCGACTAAATCGATTAATTTCCAACTAAAATAATGAACATTTAACCCGAAGAAAGAAATTTCAACCAAAAAGATGAATTTGCAACAAAAATTATGAATGATTAACCAGAAGAATGAATCTTTAACCAAGAAGATTAATTTTCTACCAAAAAGAAGAATTTTCTAATAAACAAGATTCATTTTCAGTAAAAAAAAAAATTTGCATAAAAATATTTTAATTTTTAACCTAACGGATGAACTTTAAACAATAATAATAAATCATTAACCAAAAAAAGTGAATTTTCAACTAAAAAGATGAATCAAACAAGATTAATTTTTAGAAAAAAATACAATTTTCTTTAAAATGTTTTAATTTTTAACAAAACGGATGAACTGTCAGCAAAATAAGGAATCATTAAACAAAATCATGAATCTTCCACCAAAAAGATTAATCTTCTACAAAAAAAAGAGAGAAATTTTCAAGCAAAAACTAGTTTTTTCTAGTTAACAAGATTAGTTTTCAATCAAAAACAAATTTGGAACACAAGAATTCCATTTTCAACAACAAAAAAATGAATTTTTAACTAAAATGATTAATCATTAACAGCAAGAATGAATTTTCAAATAAGAAGATTAATTTTCTGCAAAAATGAGGAATTTTCAACCATAAAGTTGAATTTTCAGTTAAAAAAACCAAATTTAGAATATAATAGTTTCATGGTCAACCAGACAAGTAAATTTTTTAATTTGAAAGGGTTAATTCTGAATAATAAATAAAATTTCCAACAACATAGTTCAATTTTCAGCTGAAACAAAATTAATTTTTAAGAAAAAAAAACTACTTTCCATCAAAATAGTTTAATTTGCAATCAAATTGATGGTTTTTTTAACTATAACTATAAATATTTAACTAGAATAGTCGAAATTTCAACCAAACAGATGAAATATCGACAAAAGAATTAAACAAAAAAGAGGAATTTTCAACGAGAAAAGATTAATTTTCAAACCAACATTAACTAGATAAAATTCTAGTTTAAAAAAATGTATTTTTCAACTATAAAGATGAATTTTTAACTTAAAAAGAAGCTCTCGCCTTTATAACTCTATTCTAAGAGAAAACTGCTGTAAACAATAACGAATTGTTTAAAAATTGTATTTAAACGTCTAATTAGCAACAGAAAATAATGCTTTATGTATTAGAAACAATTTTCTTTTAGAAAACCGCCAAACTGAATTTTTCACTTATTAATTATTTTTTAGACCATATTTGGGAAAATTCAAAATTATAAAGATTTTATTTCAAAACGTTAATTTTATGTTTTGAAGATTTCATAATATGTCGTAAAAGAATCGGCCAGATTAAAAAAAAAAAATTTCGGATAAAAACTTTTTAGATTTGTAGAATTTTCAGTAATTTTGAAAATAATTTAAATCTTGAGCAGATTCAGCGAATTTTGTAATTAACTGTACATTTTTGAAGATTCCTGCTTAAATTTCAAATGATTTCTTTATGTTGAGAAAAAGAATTCTAGAAGAAAATTAAATCAGAATTAGGAAATTACAAAAAAAGTCTCTATTATGCTTGAAAAATATTTAAAACTATTCAAGCAATTCAAAGTTAATTTAAAACTTTTAAAAAATTTAATTTTTTTTAAATTTAGATTGTTGAAGATTTTGAAAAAAGAAGCTAAATTAAAATTACAAAAGGTTTCAAGAGAATAAAATTCTTTTCTTTAAATTCCCAGATAAATGTTTAATGATTTTTATTTTAAAAAACTATCTTTAGGATAATATTCTAAAATATTACAAAGTATTTCAAAACATCTTAAAAAAAGAATCTGAATAATTTTAAGGCAAATTTTTTTATCTAAAAAATATTAAGACAAATTCGAAAAATTTTATAAGACAATATTTTATAAGATAAATTTTATAAGAAGGATTAGAAATATTACAAAGATTCCAGAAAAATTGTTAATTTGAAATAGATCAAAATTTTGAGAAAATTGTAGATTTTTTACAATTTTGTAAAAAAAGAAACTTTTTATGAAATTGCAAAGGTTTTGAGAGAATCAAACCATTTTCTCTAGATTGCTAGGAAAATTTAGTTGTTTAGGAGATTTGAGGACCATTTTTTCAGAATTAAAAAAAAAAATTATAGTTAACAAAATTTTCAAGTTTAAGAAAATGAAAGAAAATTATACATTGTAAACAAAGTTAATTGATTTTAATAAATCCAGTTAGAAATTTGCTTTTCGGCATAACTATTTTCATAGATTTTAGCTTCAGATTTAAGACAAAAGGGACATTTTCATTATACATTTGTTCAATTTAAATATGAACTAAAGTTATTTCAAGCTGAAAAATAAACGTTGTTAAAAATGAATTATAAAATAAAAAAATTGGTATTCTTAATTATAACAGTTTTTGATCAAGAACTCGAGGTGAAATTTTGAAATAAATATTTCAGTATTTTAATTGTTTATTGAACAATAGTTTTTAGGGTTTAATGTTTTTCTCTCTTACTTTAGGTAAAAAATTCAATTATTATTTAACCCTAATTCTGTAAGGCACGTTTTTTAACATTTATTTAGGGATTATAAAATCGTTATTTTGGTAAACAATTAAATACAATTTTTTAAATAAAAAAGCACCAATGAGATTTTGTGAGAATCTTTTAAGGAATAAAATAAGTGTTCCAGCATTAAAATTAAAAAAGAATTGCAACTTTTACCTACAGAGAAAAAGGAAAACATTAAACTCTAAATTGTTATTTTGAAATAAAGAAAACCCGAAATATTTTCTTCAAAAGTTCGCCTCGAGTTTTTTACCAAAATTAGTTATAATTAACATTAGCATATTTTCCTCCATTTTATGAATAACTTTTAACCAAGTTCAGTTTTTGAACTTGAAATAACATATGATAATAATAAATAACAGTAAATAAGCAAGCACATTGTGTTCATTAAAATAAATAATTTGTTTATTAAATTATTTGAAAATCCGAAATGAATTTAAATTAATAAATAAAATAAAATTACAGAAATAATTATATGTCTGATTTGATTACGCATGAATAATGATTTGTTGTGGTTAGTAGAAATGCATTGGGATTTACGTCTAAAAATTATTAAGTAATGTAATTATTAATACTTAGATTCAGTACTTATAAAAATAATTTCCCCCCTCGCTACGATATTAATAGGAAAATGTGATAACTTACCAAAAAAGTAACAATCCTAATGGATAAAACACTTTGTGCAAGTTTTTCAGGAAGACTTTCTCAAGAAACCGAAGAGGCAGATGATGATCCACCCAAATATTAATAGCATTTAGTAACACCTCGGAGACGACTTTGTGATTTAGATTTTCAATTTCATTAATATAAAATTCAACTATATTCATTGCTTTCTTTATCTTATCGACACACGGACTAGTCTGAAGACCATCATTTTTTCTCGATTCAGATTCAGAATCACTATTAAATTCATCATCAAATGTGCTATTAGTCATTGTCAACTGGTCTGAGACATTGTCATTATCGGTCTGTTCGTACATTTCTTCTGAGCCTCCTTGACAATCGAATGTATATAATTCATGCTCTGTTAATGAAAAAGTGTCCATAGATTTACTGGCCGACATTTTTAGTTTTCTTTTAGTAACACTTTCTTCAAAAGTATTGACAAGATCTTCCTCCGCTTGTTCAATGAATAATTGCGAATCGTCATTTAAATGATCAAATGTTGAAGATTTGTTAATCTGCGGCTTTTCTTCAATTACGTCTTGTTCTAAATAGCCTAGAACACTTTTCTTCTCGTCTGCATTGAATATCTTGATATTGTCTTTCTTCTTATCAGCTTTTCTTGATTTTTTCAAATACCCGTTACTACTTTTTTCTATCGTGACGTCAGTACAATTTATTTCCTCTTTTTCATTCTTATCGTTAAGTTCTTGTCCAGACTCTATATTCATTACCGACTTCAACTGATACATCAGAGAGTCAGAAAAATTGTGTTCCAATAAAGCTAATTTTGCACAAGCTTGATTATTTCCAACGGCAATACACTGGAAATAAACACAGTTTTATGTGTTTTCTAATTTGTAATTGGGGTACAATAAAAATAATTAATGAATTAATTAATAAAAATGTAATTTGATAATTAAATATTATCTATAAATAATAATATTAACTAGTTTAATTATTAAATTTATATAATATTATATATAAATTTAATAATGTGATTTAAGACCAGCATTTTAATCTTGTAACCAAAAAATACAATTTTACTACCATAAAGGATGATTTTACAATCCGAAAGGACGAATTTTCAACAAAACAGTTGACGATCGACCAAAAAGATAATTTCTTAACAAAATAGTTCAACTTCTCACAAAATAATTCAATTTACAACTAATTAGTTATATTTTTAAACAAGTTCTTGAATTTTAAACCTACAAGCTAAATTTTCAACTGAATGGTAGAATTAAAACAAAATAAGTTGAAAACGATGGACAGTTAAACCACTTTTGGGCAGGTTAAATGTCTCAGCGGGTCAAAAAAAAATATTTTTTTTTTTTGCTTAAACGATATAGTCCAGCCATCTGGAACTTTTACACCGTATTAAGTGGGTAATGCGTTTTTTGTTGTTGTTGCTAAAACGAATTATTAAGGGGCCCTGATTGAATTTTCAAGTTTTCTAGAAAGAACACCCGTGCGCGTCCTGGAGATATTTTTGAAAAAAGTGCCAAAAATCGTGTTTTCGTAGACTGTCCCGCCCCCTTGAATTTAGAGAAAAATGTTCAACAACAAATTTAAACTAGAGGGAATCCTGAAATTTTTGAAGGCAGAAAAACCTCCTATCTTCAATAGGTGCCGAGTTATGGTCCTCCAAAGAACCTGGATTTTCTTGAACAAAAATGCGAAAAAACGCAATTCTGCAGTTTGTACATGTACTTTGGAACTTGTTAATTTTAGAAAAAAATGTTCGACAATTTATTTAAAGTAGACCGAATTTCGAGTAATTCTAAAAAAAATGCAAATACTTAGACCCAGCAGGTCATAATTTATGGCCTCACAAAGTTGAACACTTTTGACCTATTTTTCAGGGCAAATTACTCATGTTCAGTTTTTTCACAATACTTCGCTTCTAGGTGAAGTGGTGCAATAGAAAAAGTTGTAGGACAGGAAATTGTGCGTAAATCTACAAAAATATAATCTTCTAGTCTTCATAGATGAAGAGTTGTGAATCCTCAAAAAAATATAATTTTTTTGCTATTTTGAGCTATTTGTAGCCTAAAAAGTTTTTTTAAAAGTGCTTTTTTAGTACACATCCTACAGAAAAACTTTGAGAAAAAACTATAGAGGACTAAATTTTGCGTTTAATATAGAAAAAATAAAAATGTTTTAGCTCATATTGGTCACGAGTTATGACCACGATACTTTGCCCCTTTCCATGCGGAAGGCTCTATATGTACTGGAAAATGTACTGCGATCGTATTTGAGCATTTTTGTGGTATACATGCATTTGTAGTTTGTTACAAGTTTACTTTTTTCTCCTGTTTTGTTAAGAGGTAATCAATTGTTCGACAATTGTTTAAATAATACGCTTCACTCTATCAATTGTGTGCATATTTAATGTATTTACTTTCTGAAAATTACTTCCAGAATATCTGTTGTCGAATCTAAATGAAAAAATACAAATTAACTGGTTTTCAATTGCTTATTTATCATTGACATAAAATGTTATTAGGGGAATTAGTTTTTTAACGTTGTATTATTTTATGTTAATAGTCTCAAAAATTAATAAACTAATCATCGCAGAGGAAACAATTATTGTTAATTGTTCATACTAAAAGAAAACGTAAACAAATTAATTACATAATAATGTAAGTGGTGAAGAAAATAATTAAATAATTGACTAATTGATTGACTGATAAATGGTATCAAAAAATAGTCCACATCTAAGAAACTTGAAAATTGTTTTGTAAGATGAACTATCTTCTATGCCAACCCGGAGGTAGAGTGTATTTGATCAGTCAATCAATGAGTCAATTATTTAATTATTTTCTTTATCACTTACATTATTATATGATCTTTATGGGCTAAAATATTTTTTTTTATTTTACGCAACATTTAGTCCTCTGTAATTAGTTTTCTTAACGTCTTTCTATATGACATGTACGAAACGAGTCGTTTTGAAAAAACTTTTTGGGCTACAAATAGCTCAAAATAGCAAAAAAATTATGTTTTTTTTTAAGAGTCATAACTCTTGATCTATTTTGCATTAGACATGAATTAATAATTAATTTAGGAGAAATAATTGCTTAACAAAATTATTATTGTTTATGACTGTCTTCATCTATATCCATACCTGATATTTGGGGGTTTTCGGCAATTTCTACCTTCTTTCACTTAGTGAGATAATAATTAATGAAAGTTAAAAAAAAGTTGTTTAAACAATTTAATATTGTTTTTAACTATCTTTTCTTGGATAAGTGATGGAAAGTGGCGGTTTTTCTCAAATCTTTAATTTTGCATCGCCTTTTTATTTATGAAGAAATAATATGTCAACCGCAACAAAAATGATTTTTCAAATAGTTTTATTGTATTCAATATGATCGGTGTAGAACATTTCAAGCGTATTTTAAATATTTGTTTTATTTCGGAAAAATCTTTGCACAAAAAAGAAAGAGATTATTTAAAATGTAGTTTTCTCTAATGTTTATTTATTAATTGTTAGTAACTAAGCAGGCGCAGCAAAGTTCAAGATTTTATATAAAAAAAACACAACTTTCTAGCACTTGTCTAAGAAAAGATAGTTATAACACAACTATCAGACATTGCTATAAATGAAGATAGTCATAAACAATAATAATTTGTGTAAACAATAATTTTTGCTAAATATAATTAATTATTAAGTCATGCATAATGAAAGATAGACAAACAGTTGAAAATTTAAAAATAAACCGCAACATTCTACTAATTGAGCAAAGAGAATATTATAAACAATGACAATGAATTGTTTAAGCTGAATTCAACTTGAATTCATTGAATTCAAGTGAACTTGAATTCATTATTACTTCCCTCCTACTGAAAATTGGACAAAAAGCTAGGAACTTCAGAAAAAACGGCATCTTTCTAGTAATATTCAAATATAATATTAATAATAATAATAAATTGTTTAAACAATTAATTTTCTTGACTATAATTAATTAAATAAAAATTTGACTGAAAGTGAATTTTTTTAATCTGCAATTTTGTAGCATTTTTCTAATAGGATATTATTAACAATAATGATAAATTGTTTAAACCAGCCCCATGCATCGCCCCCACTTTTCTGTTTTCTTACGATCCAGAGGTGAATTGACGGACCAACAATTGCATGCAGAAAAAGCAAAAATAATTCAAAACTTGATTCTGTTTGAAAATAAACAGAAGAATATATGAAAAAATAAGAGTAGCTAATAAAAAAATCAATAATATTAAAGACCTCAATGACAACAATATTTAATACATATACATGATCAGAAGAATTAAAACAAAATATATGACGTACATCCAATATAAATAAAAAAAGTTTGTGCAAATAAAATTTTCTATGGAAAAGGGCCAAAATTTTAAATTTGTTTATCTAATTTGTTTACAAAAATTTAAATTGTTATATTTTATCAAATATTATTGAATATTTATTATTTTAAGAAATACCTGAAGTCGTTCTGGCCATTGAAGGAAATTGTAAGTTGAAAAATCTCAAATTCTAATAATCTGCCACAACAACTATTTATCACAGTGATTATTATAAAGTTTTAAATTATTTTTGTTATTAAATGTCATTTCTACATTAATGTGCAGCACGTTTAGCAAAAAAATTTTTTACCGACAATACGACTATTGTCAATTTGTTCATAAAATTGGTTTCTAACAAATAAATGGAATAATAAACAAATTATTTGTATTCTATGAGTCCCTAAACATTCATTTAAGACAATATAAAGTTTTCCTGATCAATTATTAAAGCATAAAAAATTGTGACGTACAAAATGTTAGTTTTTCCATACTTTAAGTGGAAAAATTATAAACAAAAAAAATAGAAGCGACAAAAATTCGGAGCGTCAAGATCTATAGAATTTAATGACCTTTAATTTAAAACAAAAAAATTCAAAATCGCAAAAAAATTGAAGGCTCTGGACATTTTTGAATGAAAAAGTGCATTTCCTCCAAATGTGCGCCATAAGAACAGTACATTTGTTTATAGAGTTTGATAGCTTATAGTTTGTTTATTTTAGAAATGAGGTTTACCATAATATAATTAACTATTTAATTCAAAATCTCCTTTAAATTTAAATTTTTAATCAAATTAGTAGGGGTTGAATGCAGCGAGGAAAAAGCTTTCAAAGTTAAGCAACAAATAAATGATTAAAATGTATAAATGTATATATGATATTCGGTTCAATTTAAATAAATATATACAGTATACTAAGTAATATTAAATCCATTTTCTCAATTTATCAGACTTGTCATTGACTTTTCACCAAATTATTCTCTTAAACTTTTCAATTATTTCCTTAAAAACTTGAAATTGTGAAGATTTTAAAGGTACAAAGATTCTTTACTTTGCAACTTAAGTTGTAGTCTTGCATATTTTAATTATTATTATATTTATATTGGATATAAGTGATGCATTTTTTAATAATTCTTCTGATCATGTATATGTTTTAAATATTTTTGTCATCAAGCTCTTAAAAATTATTAATTTTTTTCATTAGCTACATTAATAATTTCAACAATAAATAATTTTTTTTAATTAGAACAAAAACAAAATCAATAATATCAGCGAAATAAATCATAGGAATATCAAGTTCGAACTGCTTTCTAATTGTATCTCAAAATTCAATTTTATTCATATTAAACTACATATTTACATGACCTTTTCTTTTTTTAAATAATTAGTTATAGTTAGTCTTATTTTTTCAAATATTTTTTCTTGTTTATTTGCAAACAGCATCAATTTTTTTATTATTGTTGCTTTTTCTTATTGCAATTCAATGAAAAAATCAGACCTACTTTTCATGACGCCATCTGTTGGATTATTTTTACCGACATTTCCCCTCGCGTCGTTCTAACTCCATTTTATGAAAAAATGGCTCAAAACAATAATAAATTGTTTAAACAATTTATGTGAACATTTAATTATCGGTATCAAATGGTCTTTTATCTGCCAGAAACAATTTGCATTCAAAAACCGCGAAAAAGTCATAATTAATGCCAAAAACTCGCAAAACCCATTTTTCACTTATGGGGTTTTTTTTGTGGGACCCTATAAAACAACCTTACAGTGTTAATATTTAAAAAACGATATTTGATTAGTATTCTATGGTTAAATGTGAAGGAAAATGTTGAGTTTCAACTCGATTGACATAATATTGAGGATTCTGAAAAAGATATACAAAAAATACCTTTTTTTCAAAATAAAAAAATTCATTTATTTTTGTGCGAATTCAAACAAATTTCTGGGATGTTCCCATAAAAATTAAAGAAAAAAAAATTGTCCAATGCTTTTTTGGACCACCCTACGGTGCACTCATGCCATCATGTCATCCCCCTATGCCACCCTAAATAGTGTCTTTAGTGTCATTTTTTTCGATATAGTAGTAGCAAAATAGTGTTCACTAACCTTTTTTAGAATTTTATTTACATCATAGAATCCACTGAATTGTTCCAGAGCATCGTGAAGAGTTCGCTCTCCCGGAATCTTTTCGGCCGGATGCATTCGTTTAAATCCAACAAGTGGAACAGTGTCATAACTTTGATAAGAAATGACAGGTGCTGGAATGTTGGGTACTTGACTAGGATTACTTATACACGCAACAACTCGATTTTTTTGCAGCCCAATCGTATTCAATAAACATTTGAGTGTAATTGAATTATCTTCAGTATCACAGTTCCTTTTATCAGTTCGTTTCCTCATTCGCAAGAAACCTGGCGACTTGGATTGAGAAATACCAATTCTACCCCAAGCTAAAACAGCACCTCCTGGCTGCACTGCAACAGTGTAATTACTTCCGCAAGATACTTGAATCGCCTTCATTTCCAAATTGTTCGAGTTGACACAGTTTTCGAAATCATCAATGTCTTTTTCATTCAAATCGTTGTCATAGTTGTAATTATCGTTACTCTCCTCATCATCAGCATCGGTTACGCTATCATCGTCCTCGTCATTATTATTATTATCATCATCGTCCTCATTCTCACCACTTTCCACTCCCTTATTATCGTTATCACAGTCATCAATCTTGTCACGCTCTTCGACATTATTCAATCTATAATTCCTAGTTTTACTATTCATATTTAAACCGTTCTCCTTCTCGAACGACCTAGAGCGGACATTTTTCGACGGAAGGTGCGACAATGATAATACGGGATTATAAATTAGAGGAGTGGGACGAACAATTTCGCCTCGATCATTATTCCCTAATTGTCCACACGAATTTCTCCCCCAAATATAAACTGTACCATCTTTGGTCAACAATGCCGAGTGATTCCATCCAGTTGATAACTACAAGAAAACACGGTTACTTTTAAACAATTGTTAATAATAAGCGATGTGTTCAAAGCTAATAGATTCCGTGCTTAGAGTTCTTAAATGCGCAAGAAGTTATGTTGGGAAAATACTCTCGAGAATATGCTCAGCATTTAAGATCGAAGAGAGCATTTATAGAGCATTTACGACAATTTAAACCATATTTTTTTAAACATATATTTATCATAATCACTAGATATATTTTAACAAAAACATTCTAGAGCGAAATAGGCATATACTTTTTTAAATTACAGAGTTGCTACAGATCAAATAATTCCAGAAAGTCAGGGAGAGTTAAGGAATTTTTGAAAAAAAAGTTGAGGTAAATTTTATTATTATGGTTAAAAATTGCAACTATCTGGCTGGAAATTAATCTCTTTTGGTTCAGGATTTAAACTATTTTGTTGAAAATTATACACTTTTGGTTGAATTCACCCATTTTTTTTTAAATTTAATTCATTTTACGTTGACATGTCAAATAACACGTTTTTCAATAAGAGTTCATCCTTTTTAGATAAAAATTCAACTACTTAGTTACAAGTGGAACTGCTTTGTTAAAAATTCATTTATTTGATTAATGATTTCTCATTGTAGTTGACAAACCTTTTTTCCCAAAATTTAATTCCTTTCTTGTAAATTAATTGAATTAATTGAAAATTTAACTTGTACATATTTTGTGCAAAATTTATCTTCTTAAGATGGAAATTCAAACATTTGGTTTAAAATTCCTGTATTTTATTGAAAATTCGAATTTGTGGGAGAATATATAATCTTCTTGTTGACTAATTTCTCTTTTTGGTGGAAAATTCCTTTAAAAAATCACATTTTTTCTTGAAAATTCATGAACTCTGTTAAAATTTTTGTCTATTTTGGTAGAAAATTCATCTTATTGATTAAAAACTGATCTTTTAGGCTGAAAATGATTATTTTTTAAAATTTAGAATTCTTTTGTTAACTGAAAATGTAACTGTTCCATCTTTTATCAAAAATTTATCTTTTTTGATAAAAATTTAATCTTCTTGATTGAAAATTGCACTATTTCGTTCAAGATTGATCTATTTCAGATGATAATTAAACTATCTGTTGAAAATCCGTCATTTGTTTTGTTAAATACGAGAAGACAGTGAACGAAACAACCACGGAAATCGACATGAAAGTAAACTTGCAATCCAGTCGAAATATATATTAAACTTTCAACAAAATAGATCATTAAAAAAAATAGTTTCATTTTTAAACAAAAATATGAATTTTCAACCGATAAGATTAATTTTTTACCACGAAAGAAAAATTTTCAACAAAATAGTTAAATTTTCAACGGAGAAAGATTAATTTTCAACCAAAAAACTTCAAATAAAGAGATAAATTATGAAACAACAAAAACGAATGTTCTGACTGAATTTTCAAGAAAGAAGTTAATTCTTGACCGAATACTACAATTTTTTCAGATTGTTAAATTTTAAAGCCAAAAAGACCAAATTTCCACAAAAAAAGTTTCATTCTCAACCCAAAAATATCAATCTTTATTTTCATTAAAAAACTTAAATGAGATCAATTGAAATAACTAAGTCCAAATAAAAAAATGACTATTTAAAAATTAATTTCTGTAGTTGAAAAGTTAAGTATTTTGAAAAAAATTCATTTCCTTTTTGATTAACAATTTATTTTACTAACTTAAAATTTAAGTATTTTATTTTTGGTAAAAAATGTCCTTTTAGTTGAAAACTAAATTTGTTTCGTAGAAAATTTATCATTTTAGTTGAAAATTTACTTTAAATATACCATTTTTGTGTGGAAAATTTACACTTTTGACAGAAATGTAATCTTTTACATTCAAACATGTTCTGTGTTGTAGAAAATTGAGCTATTCTACTTTTTGTTAAGAATTCATTTCTTTGGTTTAAAAAAATCTATATATTTCGTTAAAAATTCGTTTTTTTTTTAAATAGAATATTCATTTTTTGGGTTGGAAATGTCACTATTTGTTCAACAATTCATCACTGTGACAAAAAATCATAATGATTTTTTTTGCTGAAAATTCGTTTCTTTGTAGTGGGAAATTCTTATTTTTTTAACTGAAGATGTACATATTACATTTTTACTTGAAAATTTAAATTTCTAGTTGAAAAATAATTAATTTTGCTGAAAACTCGTTTTTTTTTTGTTTAAAATTTACTTTTTGAACGGCAAATTGAATTATTCTACTTCTGGTTTGTAAATTGATCTTTTTTAGTTGAAAATTTATGTATTTTATTAAAACTGTATCTTTTTTTTGTAGAAAATTAATCTTTTGGAGAGCAAAAGACAAGTTTTCTACAGACCAGTTGAATTTTCAACCACAGAATATATATTTTCAAAAACAAAATTAATTTTCAACCAATCAGTTAAATTCTCAACAATATAATTAAATTTTCAGATCTAAAAGTTATTTTTTATTAAAGAAAAAAAAAATTTTCATCTAAAATTTTGAATCGACAAACAGAAAAAATTAACTTTTAAAAAGAAATTCAACTTTCAACCAATTAGTGGAATTTTCAACCTATGAAGGTGAATATTTAACGAAAAATGTAATAGTGGATGCTTTAACAAAATAATATTTTAATTGGAGATAAGAAAAAGTTTATATTTAACCAACAAAAACAAAAAGGTAAACAAATTGTAACCAAATTGTTGAATTTTCAAGCAAAAAGGTTAATTTTCTACAAAATAGTTCAATTTTCTAATAAATAGTTTAATATTGAACAAAAAAATTGAATTTCCAACCAAAAATATACCTTTGAAATAAAACAGTTATGTGTCAAACAAATATTTAATTTGCAACGAAAGTATTATATTTTTAAGCCAAAAAGACGATTTTTCCATAAAATAATTGAATTTCCAAGAAGTATAACTTTTTGAGAAAATTGTTAAACTTTCCACAAAGGCCTGTAATTATTAAATAAAAAATCATTTACAGTAATTAAATAATGAGTTGATAATAATTATGCATACAAATTACAAGGAATTATCTCCTTTAAATTAAAGAGATATTATTTATTTTTTAGTAAATAGCTAAATTGATCATCTAACATGCTTCGTTCGAACACTGAACACACCTTATTCTGGAATTTTTTGTGCTGTTTCAAATTGTAACTGGTGCAAGGAAAATCGTAACACGGCAATTTTACCTTGTAATAAGAATAAAAATAATAACTTATATTAGTCATTTAATATTTGTCCGTTGCCGAATTACAAAATAAAAATAAAATATTTATCTGTGATAACATGGACTAAAATTAAAAGCCTTTTGAAGTATATGACATACAGTTATTATTTTTATTATTTTGTAAAAGTTCATTTCATCAATTAGATGAAAATCAAAATAGCAATAAAATGTTAGATAGCTATTTTAGGCTTCCTAAAACTTCTAAATGCCTACGACATATTAATGTATATTCAATTATGCATATATTTTTATTGATATTATCTGTTATATATTTTTTATAGTATATTATATTAATATTAATTGAGATAAAAAATTAACCTGTTTGACTTGTCCTTTAAGTAAGCTCGTGTCAACTACAGATGGCTTCCAATAAGTTCGAGACATTTTCCCGTTCAAGGTAGATGGGCAGGAGGATAGGTTTGAGCTTGATTTTTGAATATCATTGTGCTTTTGAAAATCTTCATTATCGACAGACTCCTCGAAAGTGTGATTATTTGTTGAATTTATACGATTGTTTAGAGAATCATCCTGTTCTATAATCGTAGAGATATTTTCCGATTCGACGCAATCTTCTGCAGAAGAGCACGATGACAAATTCGGCTTTTCATTTTCATCCCCACTTTCGGAATCAGGTACTTTTAACTTTTGTAATTGCAGTTCTCGAGGGCTTATACCCCAGATATAGAGCTTATTTGTACTAGTGACAGCAAGCTAAAATATTTTTAAGTATATTCAATAACATTTCGTATCAATTCAGATTAATACTTAATTTTCGGTTATCAGGGCGGCCACTTAAATTTTAAAAAAAAATTCAGGCTATTTCCCGGTATTCCCGGTCTAAATTACAATTTTCCCGGTTGAATGCTAACCGTTTATAATAATTATTATCCAATACTGATTGCTTAATCACATAAATTTTGAGAACAATTTAACATTTTAGAACTCGAAGGTAAAATATATAAAGTAAATTATTTTGAAAGTGATTTCAGACTTCACAGTCTAAAATGGTGTCAAAACAGGGAAAATAGGGCAATTTTTCAAGAAAATAGGAGAATAAATTATTTTGAAAAAGAATAGTGTAGGTACAAATTTCCAAGATTTCAAGTGGAAATATATTTAATCTTCAATGCAAGATTTGAGTATTCTAGCTTAAAAGTCAGAATTTTCAACAACAAAAATTGAATTTTTCATCAAATAGTTGAATTTTCAATTTAAAATATTAAACTTTAATCAAAACTAGATTCATTATCAACAAAATAGTTGTTGAATTTTTAAACAAATAGACCAATTTTTCAGAAGACAGTTGAATTTCCAACCAAAAAAGATGAATTTTCAACAAAAAGAGATGTCTATTTCAGAAAATAGTTAAATTTTTAGCAAAATAATTAAATTTTCAACAAAATAATTACATTTTCAACCATAATCGATTTTTTAAAGAAAGACAATCAATTATGAACGAGAATTCAAAATAATACACTTTTAACATACAAAGAATTACCTTACAGCCAAAAATGATTACTCTTTAAGAAAATAGTTAAAGTTTCATCAATATAATTAAATTCTCAATCACAAAGTAAAATTTTGATCCAAAAAAGATTAATTCTAAAAAATAAAATAAAAGGAGACTTTCCAAATAAATAGAATGAACTCTGAACCATAAAAGATGAATTTTCAACCAAATAATTAAATTTTTAGCCAAATATTAGAATTTTTAACCAAAAAGGATCAATTTTGGGTTAACAATGTGATAGTTGACTTTTCAATTAAAAGTAAATACCTCTTAACCATAAAAGATGTGTCTTCAACCAAATGGTTGAATTTTTAACATAAAAAATGAATTCTAGTTTAAAAATATAATAGTAGACTTTTTAATCTAAAAGAAATAATTTTTAACCAAAAAAAGATTACTTTTTAAACCAAAAATATGACTTTTCTACCAAATTATGAATTTTCAATCTACAGAATAAATTCTCTATCAAAAAATAAGAAACTACAACGGAACTGTTAAATTGCCAACAAAATAATTAAATTTTCCACCAAATAGTAGAATTTTTAATAAAAAAAACTTTTCTACTAAAAGATGAATTTTTAATTCAAAAAGACAGATTTTATATTCAAAAGACGAACGTTCAACAAAATAAAATTTTCGACTAACAAATATAATTTTTTTTACAAAATAATTGCATTTTCAACAGAATAATAAAAATTTCCATCGACGGGATAAAATATAAAGACCCAAGGATACTTTTTGTCACGCTCATAGGATACAAAGGATTAAAAAGAAACAATTTTAATCAACAAAATTCCATTGATTTCCGTAGAATTGGAATAAAGAATTAGAGAAATTTAAGATGAAAGAGAAGAATTCGATGAAATTCATAAAAATCCAAGGTAAATTAAAAAAATCACTAATGGCGACAAAACAATTCAAGTTAAATTTGAAAGAATTCAAATAAATTGGAACAATTTTAAGGATAAAAAAAATCGATTGATTACAATAAATTTAGAGAAACTTAAAAGAATTGAAAAGAATTAGATGGAATTCATTTGAAATCAAGTTGGATTTAAAAATCAATCAATTACGCTGAAAATATTTAAAACGATGTAACAATTAATTGAATTGAGTAGAAGTGACACATAGTTTATTTTTCAGCAAAAAAGTTTAATTTTCATACCAAAAGGGCGGTATATCCAGAAAACAGTGGAATTTTTAACCAGAAAACATGAATTTTTTACAAAAAAGTTAATTTTTAACCAAATAGTTTAAATTTAAACTAAAAATGATCAACTTGTAAACAAAAAATTAAATAGTAAAATTTGCAGTTAAACAAATTTATTTCCAACAAAAATATACTTTTTTAAACTAGTTTCTAACATAAGAAGTGACTAATGACTACAAAATATTTCAATTTGAATTCAAGAGTTGAAAGAAATAGATTGATTACAATAAATTTTCAGTTAATTCAGAGAAATAAAAAAATGAGAAGAATTACATGAAATTCATGAAAAAATCAAGGTGAATTTAAAAAGAAATCAAGGGAATCGAAAAAAATTTTAATATGGAAAAAATAATTCAATTTAGTAGAATTGAGAGAATTTAGAAAAACTCAAAATAATTAAAAAGAATCCAAAAGAATTGAGGATAAATTAATAAGAATTCCGAGCGAATTCCAAATTAATTGAACAAAATATATTTAAATCTCTTAAAATCTTCGAAACCCTACGAAAAATTCATTGAAAATCATTAAAATATTAAAGTCCCTTAAAATTATTAGAACGCTCGAAAATCCCTTGAAATCGTTTATATGTTTTGAAGATAACTTGGAATTTTTTAAACACCCAAAAGTATTTCAGTCTTTGAAATGTCTTCAAATTATTGAAATAAGTAAACTATTTCTGGAAATCTTTTAAAACCTCTTATAATATTTCAAATCATTTGAAATCTTTTAAAAGCCCTTAAAACTTTGAAAAGCCCTTGAAAAAGACTGGGAATCTTTTTATAATACCCTCAAATATTTCAAATTCTTTTAAATCTCAATAGATTACTGAAATCAATTTAAAATGTATTTTTAATCTTTTAAAATAGTCTAAAATATTTTTAATCCTTTAAACACTTTTGAAATTTGGTAAACCTATTGAAAATAACAAGGGATTTGAAAAAATACTTTCAATTATTTCAAATCCTTTGATCATTTAATCAGTTGATCCTCAGGATTAACTAATTTGAAGCCATTAAAAATTTAGAACAATTCAGAAATGCAAAGAATTTAGTATAAATTAATAAGAATTCAGGGTTATTTCCAAATCTTTAAATCCTAAACAATATCTCACTTCTTTAATTCTTTAAAATTCACTAAAATATTATGATATCCGGTGAAAATCTATGATGATATTTTCGCAAATCCTGGAAAATTTATTAAAACACATTGAGCGCTTTAAAATCCCTTAAAACCAAGATAACGTAATATTTTTAAATATTTTAAAACCTCATACGTCCTGTAAAATCGTTCAATATCTTCCAAAATTCTAGAACATAGTTTATCTTAAAATATTTCAAACGCTTTAAAATCACTTCAAATTAAAAGCTCCTAATAATACCTTAAGAGTTTTAAAAATACTCTAAAATGTTGACAAATTCCTTCAAATTATTGAATCCTATTAATAATCAAAAATAGATATAGTAACCAACAACGACTGTGTGGCAGCCCTGATTATTTTTTAAAGGAACTCCTTAATTTTTTCTATTTTTTTGTGACCCAAAATCTAAAATATATATATTTTGGATTTTCGAACGGAAATCATAATTCAATTGGTGCTCTATTTGGTAACATTGGACTTTTATGTCCCCAAAATGACCAGAAGAACACATTTTTTTGACGAGAGAGACATTATTTATTGCAAAAGTAAAAACAAATCGGAAAAACGCCCAGTTTTTTCGCGACATTCCCGGTCAGTGGCCACTCTGAGTTTTAGAATTCTCCTAGATACTTACATTATGAAAATATTTAGTTGCAATCAGAGATATTTTCTCTGGCAACAAAGGAACTTTTTGAGGAATCAAACATTTTCTAGAATTAGTCATTCCTAATTGGCCAACATTATTGCAACCAAAAACGTAAACGACTCCATCTGCCGAGAGTACCATCGTGTGCGCGTGTCCTGCGCTGATATGATTTATGGCGGTACCAAGCAAAGATGTTACCAAAGTAGGCAGATTCACATTTTCGGTATTACCATGGCCCAATTGGCCGTGAACTCCCCAACCCCAAGTGAAAACTCTACCATCCGATGTTAGAGCCACAGAATGATATTGACCAGCTGCACAATCAATGACAATCTCGTCGGCCAATGAAGTGATTAATTGGGGACTGGAACACTGTGTCAGTATTCCAAGACCCACCTGGCCAAATTTACTTCCTCCCCAAGCATAAACTCCATTATTTGTAAGGGCTAAGGTGTGACAATGTCCACTCGATACACTAATCACTTCAATATTCATGCGACGAAAAATATTTATTTCTTGTGGAGTATCGCACACGGAACTTACTGATCCTGATCCTGTTGGAAAATAGGAATTTGTCATTTTTATTCTTTATGAATTTTGTTGTAGACAATGCCTGGTGGGATCACCAGGGTAGTTTTTTTTAAGGCTTGGTGGCACCAAAGTCACGTTATTGCAAGAGGACAAAAATTTCCCGTTATGGGCCATCCATAAATTACGTTAAAAGTTTTGGGCCTTTTTTATATCCTTCTAATACTCAAAAAATATGTAACAAAAGTAGATAACAAATTAAATTTAATACGAAACATTTTTAATTTTTAAGATTTCAAACCGAAATGTATAGCATTTTCTACAAAATAGTTGAATTTTCAACAGAAAAAGAGTATCCACCAACTGGATGGATTTTCCACATAATTCAACTATAGTGAAACCTCGATAATTCAAACCTCTATAATTCGAATTTTCGATAATTCCAACTTTTTTTTGCCCCCAGCTAAAACCTAATGTTTCCCATGTTAATATTTCTCGAAAATTCGAAGTTCGTTAATTCGAATTTATCGATAATTCGAATTTCTCGATAATTCGAAGAAAATTGTGTGCCCCGCCGTGATGATAACCTCTATAATGCGAAGTACAGCTGGTCAAAATTTTCACGTTTGATTATGACTTTTTTGGCATTATAATATTAACTGGAAAAACATTTTTACACTGCCCGTATCGATTGTACTTCAAGGGAAATTTATAATGCGTTCTATGGGACGTATAATAAACATATAAACGAATTATTTGCGTTTATACTCTTATGTTCGATAATTCGAAGTTTTTTTCGGTCCCGGGCACTTCGAATTATCGAGGTTTTACTAAATACAAATTTGAAAAAAAAATGTCAATCAAACAGTTGCATTGAAAACTAAATAGATAAACATTCTTGTAAAAAAACCGACTTTTCAATAAAATAAAATAGTTCAAGATTTCAACCAAAAAAGTAAATTTTCAACCAAAAACGATGACTTTTGTACCATAAAAGATTAATTTTCAATACAAAAGGATGAATTTTTAACAAAATAGCTGGATTTTCAAATAAAAATAACAGCTTTAATAAAATAGTAGAATTTTCCAAAAATAATTATTTTTTTAACAAAATAGTTGAATTTCTAACAAAATTATTGAATTTTGAGCATTCAAAGATGGGCTATCTATAAACTACGTTAAAAGTTTTGGCCTTTTTTATATCCTTCTCTACCTCAATATATAGACAACAAAAGTAGATAACAAATAAAATTTAATACCAAATATTAAAAATTTATAAGATTTTATACTGAAATGTATTGCATTTTCTACAAAATAGTTGAATTTTCAAAAAGAAAAAAAGAATATCTACCCAAGGAGATGGATTTTCAACACAAAAATACAAGTTAAAAAAAAATTTCAAACAAACAGTTGCATTAAAAACCAAATAGATGAACATTCTTGTAAAAGAGATTAATTTCCAACAAAACAAAACAAAAATAATAATTCAAGATTTCAACCAAGAAAGATAAATTTTCAACCAAAAAGGATGACTTTTGTACCATAAGAGATCAATTTTCAATCCAAAAGGATGAATTTTTAACAAAGTAGATGAATTTTCAAATAAAAATGACAGCTTTAACAAAATAGTTAAATTTTTCAAAAATAATTATTTTCCTAACAACATAGTTGAATTTCTAACCAAATTATTGAATTTTGAGCATTCGAAGATGGGCCATCCATAAATTACGTTAAAAGTTTTAGGACTTTTTTATATCCTTCTCTCCCTCAATATATAGATAACAAAAGTAGATGACAAATTAAATTTAATACGAATTATTTTACATTTCTAAGATTTTAAACCGAAATGTATTGCATTTTCTACAAAATAGTTGAATGTTCAACAAACAAAAAAATGTTAACCAAATAGTTGCATTAAAAACCAAATAGATGAAAATTCTTGTAAAAGAGACGACTTTTTAAAAAACAAAAAAATAGTTTAAGATTTCAACCAAATAATAAAATTTTCAAGCCAAAAAAAATTTTTCGAAGACAGTTGAATTTGTTGACAATTATTTTCTTAACAAAATAGTTGAATTTATAACCAAATTATTGAATTTTAAGCATTCAAAGATGCACTTTCAATCGAATGGTATATATTTTAAACAAACAATACTAAAATTCCATCGAATACTTGAATTATCAAGAAAAAAATACACAGTGGAATCTTCACCAAAAAAGTTCATTTTCAACCAAGAAAGATGAATTTTCAACAAAAGAGTAAAGTTTTTGAACTAACAAATCGAATGTTTTAGAAAATAGAGGACTTTTAAATCAGAAAATATTAATTTTCGACCAAGAAGATTGATGTTATACAAAAAAAGACGAATTTTGAACAAAATACATGAATTTTTAACAAATTTATTTAATTTAAAACCCAAAAAGACGATTTTTCAATCAAATACATGAATGGAATACAACGAAAAATGGAATAGTATAATTTTCAAATAAAAACTATGATAACAAAAAAGAAACTTTAACTAGAAAAAAGCTAATTTACAACAAAAGTGTTAAATTTGCGACGTAATTAATTAATGTTTGAACAAAAAAGACGAATTTCTAACTAATCCAATATACAGGATAAACCTTTAAGCAAAAATGGAATAGTTCACTTTGCAGATAAAAAAAGCTATTAATGACACAAAAAAAACTAATTTTCAACAAAGTTTTAAAATTTTTAATCAAAAAGATTAATTTTCGATCAAAAAGATTAATGTTCTACCAAAAAAGGCGAATTTTGAAAAAATACATGAATTTTCAACAAAATTATTAAATTTTAAATCCAAACAGACGAACTATTTATCAAAAAGTTGAATTATCCATTCAAAAAGATGAATTTTTAACTAAATAGTAAAATCAAATAGTTTACATTTCTACCAGATTATTGAATTTCTATCCAAAAAGAAGAATTTTCAATCAAATACATAAATTTTCTACCAAGTAGTTAAATTTCTAACTTATACAATACTATACAGCATTAAGTTTCAACCAAAAATGGAATAGTACAATTTTCAGATAAAAACTCTGGTAACAAAAATAAAACTTTTAACAGAAAAAAATTTTTTTCCACAGAAGCGTTACATTTTCAATCAATAGGATGAATTTTCGACGTAAAAAATAATTGTTCTACCAAAAAAGACGAATTTCCAACTTATCCAATATACAGGATATAGCTTTAACCAAAAATGGAATAGTTAAATTTTCAGATAAAAGAAAAAAATATTAACAACACAAAAAAAAAAAATTCAACAAAGTTGTTACATTTTTAATCAATAAGATTAATTTTCGATCAAAAAGACTAATGTTCTACCAAAAAAGGCGAATTAAAAAAAAATACATGAATTTTCAACAAAATTATTTAAATTGAAAGCCGAACAGACTAACTTACAAAAAAGTTGAATTAGCCACCCAAAATATGATTTTTTAACTAAAAAGTGTAATTTTCAATCAAATAGTTTATTTTTATTCCATATTGTGGAATTTCTATTCAAAAAGACGACTTTTCAATAAAATACATACATTTTCTACCAAATGGTTGAATTTTTAACTCATACAATAGTTTATGGGATAAAGTGTCAACCAAAAATTAAATACTAAATTTTTCAGATAAAAACTCGGATAAAAAAAAGATAAATTTTAAAAGAAAAAAAAACTAATTTTCCAAAAAATTGTTAAATTTCCAACCAAAAAGGTTCATTTGCAACGAAGATTATTGCTCCTTCAAAAAACACGAAATTTCAACTTATCCAGTATATAGTATAAAATTTTAACCAAAAATAGCAGAATTAAATTTTCAAATAAAAAAAAGATTTAACAAGCCAAAAAAATGAACTTTCAACTGTTATTAAATTTTTAACCAACAAAAAAATGAATTTTCGACCAAGAAGATTAATTTTCTACCAACATTGACTAATTTTGAACAAAATACATGAATTTTCAACAAAATTATTTAATTTTAGAGAAAAAAGGATTAATAATGAAGGGTTGCAGTAAATAAATAGAGAACCAACAAAATCAGAATTTTTAAGGAGAGCGAAAGAACATTTTGTAAAATTGAAATCACCGTTTAAAGATAAAACAAAAGTTTGCTCACGAGCTGAAGTATTTCTAAATTGAAGCAAAAAAAGTATAATTAACAAACACTATCCCATTCCGAGAAATGAGAATTCCCTTTCATTGGAACAGACTTGGTTGCGAATTACGATAAAAAGTGTAATTTTCAGTTTGAAACAAAAAATAAAATCTTGCTCCCGAGACATTGAGTTGTCAAATTGGGAGAAAATGAGGTTGATTAAAAAAAGTTAACGAATTCCTAGTAAATCATTCAAAAATTTGGAGGTTCAAATTTCATGGTTTTTGAAAATAGTCATTAGATAGCGACTAAAGATCTATTTTTCAATTTTTTTAAATTATAAAAACTTACTCCCGAGCTATTAGGAGACTGAATAAAAATAAATAAGTTATCATCCAAAAAATTATTCTCTTCCAGGAAAACAAAGATTTAGTGTGACGGTACCGCACTGTTTATTCATAATAAATAAAAGATAATTTTACAAAATAATATTTCTGATCACAAGACAAAAAGTTAAATAAAAAAAACCTTATAAAAGTCGCTTTTTGTAGAAAATGAAAATTAAAAATTTTACGTTGGCATTGGATTGGTACTTTGGTGCTGAAAAAAGAGACAGTAATCTGTATTAGAATTACCAATATTTTTATAACTATATTAAAAAAGAGCTTTTGAAAAAATCCGTTCAAAACAATATGCATTTGATTTTTAAAGAATATTTTATGCAATAAGGCCCATTTTCGAAAAAAAATGTTGGTTATTTAGTGCTGTGCTGCAACCCTTTATTATTATCTACCAAAAAGTTGATTTTTCAACCAAAAAGTTTAATCTTCTACCCAATTTTGTAATTTTCAAGACAAAAAAAGCAATTTTGTACAAAACAGTAGAATTTTCAACAGAAAAGTTCATTTGAAAGCAAATGGTTGAATTTTCAACAATAATTATGAATCATTAATAAGAAAAATATTATTTTTTGTTACAAAGTAGTTCAAATTTAAGTCAAATAATTGAATTTTCAACCAAATAGTTGAATTCTCAACGAAATAAGTAACAGTTGATATTTCAACCGAACAATTGAATTTTTAACCAAAAAAGTTAAATTTTCAACCAAGAAGATTAAATATTCATAAACAAAGACGAATTTTCAAACAAAAATTTTCATTTTCAACTAAAATAGATAAATTTTAAACCAAATAGGTAAATTTTTAACTGGAAAAATTTTTTTTTGACTAAAAATTAAATTGTTTGTTTTACAGTTTGAAAAAATTTATTTTAAACCAAACGCGAAACGAATTGTCATCATAATATTTGCACTTTTGACCAAAGAGATGTAGCTTCAACTGAAAAAATTGAATTTTTAACAATTTACATTTTCAACCCAATAGTAGATGTTTTCAACCAAACGAGATAAATTCCGAAAAAAGTATAATAGTACAATTTTGAATAGACAAAAATCAATTTTACTAACAAATATATTTGGATTTACCCTTACGTAGCTCAGGACCACCAGAGAAATTAAATTACCGTAAAAAAACAACAAATTGTCAACAAAATAATTTGTTGAAAATTTGTGTTTTTCTTTGGCTAAAAATAATTTTTTGTTGTTGAAAATTTATCATTGTACGTGAACTTTTATAAATAATGAATCACTCTTATTCAATTTTATACTGGAATTTAAAAGGAAAATAAGCACGCTCTCGAAAAAAATGCCCTGATTTTACAAACAATTCTTTACAATTTCCAGGTTTCTCGGGTAGGTAAACACCCTGAAGTTTGAAATGAAAAATTATTTTATTAATAAAAGCTAAATTTAACGTAATTAAATTTTTCAAACATTCTTCAATTTATTGAAATATATCAATAATTAAGGCTTTTATTTCGAAATCTATAAAGCCGTATGATTGAAATATGAAATTTATTTCTTTTTACAAAACGAATTTGAGATTATTCGATTTTCAATGTTTTCGACTTTAAAATATTCAACCAACAAGTATCACCAATTGAGATGGTACAATTTTGAAAGTTTTTTTTTTCTTCAAAAAGTCTTTAACAACAAAAATACTTTTGTACCATAAAAGATCAATTTTCAATTCAAAAAGGTCGAATTTCTAACAAAACAGTTAAATTATAAACCAAAGAGATGATTTTTAAACAAAAAGTTAACATTTCAAGAAAATAATTGAATTTTCACCAAAATAGTTTCATTTTTAACTAAACAGTTGAATGTTGACCCTACAAAGAGGATTTTTTAAACCATTAACCAAATGATAGAATTTTCAAACAAAAAGGATTAAACTTTAAACAAAAACAGTTGTATTTTCAACCAAATAATTGAGTTTTTCTAAAATACAATTGCAATTTTTATGCTGCAATTAAAAAAAAGCACGCTCTCAACAAAATTCTCTGACATTTCCAGGTTGCCCGGGTAGGGTAGATACCCTGACATTTGAAATGAAAAATTTTTTATCAATAAAAAATCAATTTAACGTAATTAAAATTGTTAAGCAATACTCAATTTATTCAAATATATCAATAATTAAGGCTTTTATTTCGAAATTATATAAAACAGTACGGTTGAAATGCGGAATTTCTTAATTTTTTACTAAGCTAATTTGAGATGATTCGATTTTCAATGTTTTCGAATTTAAAATATTCAACCAATAAATCTCACAAATTGAGATGGTACAATTTTTTAAGTTTTTTTTTTCTTTAAAAAGTCAAAAATATCGTACAATCCGAAGTTTCGGAAATAAAGAATAGATGAATTTAAAATCAATCAATGAAGAAGTTCGACAATATTTTTCAAGAAAAAGTGAAAAAAAGCGGCATTAGTGAACAACTGCGATAAAAATAAAGAGATTAGTGGAAACTTTTTACAATTTACTATAAAAAATTCAGTAATTTTTCGTAATTAATAATTAACAAATAAACAGGTAAACGGCGATCAAATGGGCATCGCCCAACTCAATAATTAAAATACTGTTCACATACCTAGAGATCCGATGATGGTACTTCCCCAAGTATATATTACTTTATTTCTGAGAAGAGCAACATGCGAAAACCCAGCGCTTATAAATCTTCGTTTATACTGTATATTGAATGCAGGTTCCTACTGGCAAAAATTTTTAAAATTATTTTCAATACATATTATACCTAAAGCTAACTTTTAAAAAATATGTAAAGTGTTGGACCTTTTTCATTCCAGATAAAGAAACATATTTCATCAACTCTGATTTATGGCCCAGTGTTGGCGTTGACTTTTGAATGAATACTAGTAAAATCAGTAAAAACATTTCTACTATTTTTTCCATTAGAGTTGCTATTTCCTCCTAATAATTGGAAAAAAAAAAATTTGGTGCACTGCATGATTTAGAACTTTAATTTTTAAAAAATTTTATTATTTTTTAAAAATATTTCTAGATATGTAAATACCTGCATTTCAGTCGATTCTATTGAACTCGATAAAGAATTTCGAGAATTAGTTCTGTTACGACCTTTGCACTGACGTACTAAAGGCCTTAGAAGAGGATTTGTGGGGTCATAAAGTGTTATTAACCTCTGTAACATACGAATTTTTAAATAATATAAGAAAACCAAGTATCACAGACAAAATGCTCTCAAAAGAGGGGAATTAGTAGGGCGATTTTTCACGAAAATAGGGGAATAAATTTTCTGTAATAAAGTCAAAAATAAAATTAATGTAGGTATCAGATTATTAAGATTTCAAGTCAAAATATATTGCATTTTCAACTAAATAGTCGAATTTTTCACCAAATAAGATGAATTTTTTCACCAAAAGTCGAATTTTTTAGAAAAAATTTCACTCTAAACACCAAAAACATGAATTTTTAATAAAAAAAGTTAATTTTCAAACAATAAAAACGAATTTTCGAAAAAGAAACTAAATTGAGAAAAAATGCAACCAAATTATTAAAACTTAAGCAAAAAACGATTTTTAACCCGAAAATATAAATTTGTAAAAAAAAGAGTTTTTTTAATCCCAAAATCTAAATTTTCAAAAAAAAAAGTTAATTTGTAACAAAATAGTTCAAGTTTCTATAAAATTGTGATTTTTCAAGCCAAAAATTCGACTCATCTACAAAAGAGTTGAATTTTCACCAAAAAAGGTAATTTGTAAACAAATAGTTGAATTTTCAATAAAATATTAGAACACTCAACCAAATAGTTGACTATTTAACCCATAAAGATCAAATTTCTAGCAAAAGAGATGAATTTTAAACCCTAAGAGACGAACTTTCATCCTGAAACTCTGAATTTAAAAAAAAATACATTTTCAACCCCGCAATATGAAATTTCAACAAGAAATTTAATTTGTAATACAGTTCAAGTTTTTATAAAATTGTAGATTCTTCAAGCCAAAAAGACGTCTCTTCTAGAAAACAGTTAAATTTTCAACAAAACAGTTCATTTTTAAACGAACAGTTGCATTTTTAACCCAAAAAGATCAATTTTCATTCTGAATATATAAATTTTCAACAGGAAAAGGTAACTTTTAACAAAAGGGTTGAAGTTTCTATAAAACTGTTGAATTTTAAAACTAGAAAGAGGATTTTTGTAAAAAAATTAAATAGTTAAATTTGCAATTAAAAAAATTAATTTCCAACCACAGAGATGAACCTTCAACCGAAAAAATGCATTCTTAACCAAGTAGTTCAACTTTTAACCGATTAGTTGAACTTTCAATGAAAATTAATTATTAATAAAAAAATGTAATGGTTGATACTTGAATTAAAAAAGATTTCAATTTTTAAACAACAACAGTTGAGTTAAAACATTCTATAAAATAGTTGAATTTTTAACGCTAAAATCAGAATTTGGAACAAACAAGTTAATTTTCAACCAGAAAATATGATTTTTTAATAACATAGTTGAATTTTCAACAAAATATTTAAATTTACAACCAAAAAAGATCAATTTTGTTTCAAAAATAAAATGCTAGATTTTTAATTACAAAAAATCAATAAAAAAATTATGACTTTTCTACCGAATCCTTTAACTAAACAAGATTTTAATTTTAAAATTAAAAAAAAAACAGTTGAATTTAACCAGAAAAGACGAATTTTCAACAAAATAGTTCAACCCCCCCAAAAAACAGAATAATTTTCAACCAAACAGTTGCATTTTTATTTAAAAAAAATGACATTACCACTAAAACAGATGTATTATTAAACTAAAAAGAGAATTTTTAAAGAGAAGCCGCGTATTTTCCAGCATGAAAGATTTTTTAATTTTGAAAGAAAACAAATTTCAACCAGATTATTGGATTTTCAAACCAAATAGACTAATTTTCTACAAAAAATTCGAATTTTGAACCCGAAAAAATCACTTTTCAGCAAAAAAATTTCATTTTCAATTAAACAATTCAATTTTCTACCAAGATACTTAAATTTTCCACCAAATAATAAAAATTTTAACAAAAAAAATATTTTTTCAATAAAAAATATAGTATTAGACTTTTCAAATGAAACGAACTTTTAAATAAAAATAATGGATTTTCTAATTGGAGAAAAAGGAAAAGTTTCCTGAATATAAGGGAAAAAGGGGCCTTACCTGTAACACAAAAGTTTGTAGAGACGAAAGGTTTGCAAGAACAAACGACATATGACTTTTGGCAATACTGGGATTTGCTATCATTCCTCGAATCAAATTCGGTTCACTTATGGTCATCAACAAATCATCTAAAAGATATTTGGGAATTATTAATTTTCAAAATTCCCTGATTCTTCCCTGAACAATTTTTCATTTTCCCTGTCCATTAATATTTAAAGAATAGAATTTTAATCCAGTAACATTTTTAAAATAGAATCATTTATAAATTGACTCGATTTCCGAGTAAAATATAAAAATCTCAAATTTATTTATTTCGACCAAAAAAATATGAATTGTCAACAGAACAGTTGAATTTTCTATAAAAAGGAGGATTTTTAATTGAAATTGTTAACATTTTTTTTAAATAATTGATTTTTTAACAAAAGAGTTTAATGTTTAATAAAATTATTGAGTTTTCAACCAAACTGTCAAATTTCTACGAAAAACAGTTGCATTTTCAAATAAATAATCGAATTTTTTTAAAAGATAGTCTAATTTTCAACCAAGAATACTCAATTTTGAATCCAAACTGATGAATTTTCTGTCCGAATAGACAAATGATTAACAAAACATTTACATTTTCAACCTATAAAGATTAATTTTCAACGAAGCAAGTAAATTTTTAACTAAAGAGTCGAATTTTTAACAAAATAGTTGAACTTTTAACCAAATAAATTAATTCTGAACCTAAAAAGATGAGTTCTCGACAAAAAATGTAATAATTAATATTTTAACCAAAAATGATCAAATTTCTATCAAAAGAGAAAACTTTTTTAAAACCAAAAAGGCGAATAATTCATTAACCAATTTTTCATTTTTTCTGGCTATTAATGTTCAATAAGCTGAATATTGATCTTGTAACTTTTTTAACATACAATCATTTATAAATGAAATAAACGAAAACAATTTCAAATTTATTTATTTCAACAACCACAAAAATACTTTTCTACTGTAAGCGATCAATTTTCAATTAAAAAAGGTCGATTTTTTAACCAATTGATAGATTGTCCAAACATAAAGATTGAACTTTAAACAAAAAACAGTTGTATTTTCAACCAAATAATTGAGTTTTTGTAGAATACAGTTGAATTGTAAACAAAATAATTTTATTTTTCAACAAAATAGTTGAACTTTCGAATGAAAAAGACAAAAATGTTACCCAAAAATGAAAAAAGTTAAATATTCAGTTAAAAAAGTTTTATTTTAACATAAAAAAACGAATATTTAACTGAATAGTCCAATTATCAATCGAAGGGTATTAATTATCAACTAGAATGACAAATTTTCGACAAATTAATATTTTACAGTCAAGAGAAAAAAATTGTTAATGCAAATTATTAATCCTTCAAGCCAAATGATGAATTTTCTGTAAAACGTTTAAATTTTCAATTAATGAAATTAACCTTCAACCAAAATAATAAATTCTTAACAATGTAATTAAACTTTTATCCAATTAGTGGAATTGTCTATTAATAAAATGACAATTTACAACAAAATAGTTAAACTTTTAATGAAAGAGATTAATTTTTAACTAAAATGTTAAACCTTCAATTGGAACTATTAAATTGCCAGTTAAAAAAATTAATTTTTAGAAAAAAAACAGTTTTAAATTAAATCGATGAATCTTTAACAAAATTATTTTTTAAAATAGGGGTTTCACTTTTACCACGTAGTTTAATTTTGAACCGAAAAAGCTTTAAATTTTAAATAAAAAGCTGTTTAGTTCAAAATAAAAAGACGAATTTTCACAAAAATAGTTGAATCCTTAACCAAAGATTGATTTACAACCAATAAGTTGTATTTTGGACAAAAACTACGAAAATTCTACCAAAACAGATGAACAGATGAATTTTTTAATCAAAGACGAATTTTTACCAAAAGAATTGAATTTTCAACGAAAAAAGATTTTAATTCAATTTTTAACTAAATAATTATATTTAAAAAATATATAATCGTGAGGAGGAAGAAACTGCAAAAAAATAAATAAATAAAAATTTTCAAAATTCCCTAATTTTTCCCTAACCAATTTTCTTTTCTGACCATTAATATTGAAAGACCAGACAGTTATTAAAAGTACCTCTTACACAATTTCTCTGAATTTTGCAAGATTTTTGTCTAAATCCCTGATTTTTTCTTAACTATTAAAATTTCCTGACTTTTCCTTGATTTCCATATTATTTCTGGTCTGCGGCCATCCTAATTTTTATATAGTCTGCAAAATAATACCTTCTAGAGGAAAAATTACTCACGATTGGCATGAAGATGAGAGTTTTTGAAGCTAAAAAATAGGGGTAATGTCTTCATAAGTATATCTAATGCCTGAGTAAATAGACCTCTTTTAATTACTAAGTGATGTAGAATATTCCATAGATGGGCTTGTCCTATGATATTGACAGCCACTTGTTCATCATAAAACATATTAGTAGACAAGAAATTCCTATGAATAAATAAATTATTTATTAGAAAATTGAAACCTACATTAATCAGGCCTCACAGTCCCTATGGAATAAAACTACGAGACCAAAGGGTACTTTTTTAACGCTCATAGGGTACTTTTATCGCGCTCAAAGAGTTAAAATTTAGGATAATTCATAAAACTTCAGTGCAATTCAAGGTAAATTCAAAAAAAATTTTAATGATTAGGAAAAAAAACTTAATCAACAGGTGAATATTTAAAAAGATCAAATGAATTGAAAACAATTTACAAATGTAAAAAAAATCTTTGAATTCAGTAACTTTGAAACAGTTTAGACAAATTTAAGCGAATTCAAAAGAATTTGATGAAATGCCTTAGCATTCTAAGCTGAGGTTTAAAGGCTTTAGGATCAATTGAAAAACTATAAAAATATCAAAAAAATCAATTGAATTAAATAGAATTTAGTGAATTTTAAAGAATTCAGGTAAATTAATTAAAGAAATTAAAGATAATTCCAAAGAATTAAAAATAATTCAGAGTGAATTAAAAAAATTCAAATCCCTTCAAATTTTTGAAACCCAAATAATTTCTAATTAAGGAAGTGACTAATGACCATAAAACAATTCAAGTTAAATTTTTAAAAAATCCAATTAATTGGAAAAAATTTTAATAATCGAAAAAATTCCTTCGATTAAAATAAAATTTGAGTGAATTTAGAGGAATTTAAGGAAAATGGGATGAATTCGATAAAATTCATAAACAAATTTAACTGAATTTAAAAAACAATCAAATAAATGGAAAGCAATTTAAAAATATGAAGATATTCATTAAAATAAGTAAGTTTAATCAAACAATAACTTTAAAACAATCGATTGGATTGAGTATAATTAAGTGAATTTAATAGAATTCAAAGGAATTCAGAATAAATTAATAAGAATTCGGGGCGAATTCTAAGGAAATTTTAAAAAATATGTAAAAATATCCTCAAATCTTTGAAACCCTACGAAATACCTCACTTATTGTGAATAAATTCTTTGAAATCCATTAAAATATTATAAAATCCCGCCAAATTACATGAATTCTTATAATACGTCTTGAAATTCTGAAAAATGTATTAAAATACCTTGAGCGCTTTTGAAATCCGTTAAAATCATTTAAATCCATAGAAATCTTATAAAAACCCTTAGAAATCTTTTAAATGCAAATGCATGCAAAATTTTTTCAAATTCCTTAAAATAATTAAAATCCTTTGAAATCCCTTAAAATTGTTTAAATCTATTGAAAATGTTAAAAAGTAATAAATCTTCAACCAAAAAGATACATTTTTTTACGAAAAAATTGCATATTTAATATTTCAAACAAAAAAGATTGTAATATAAAATAAAATAAAAACAGTGGAATTCAAATAAAAATGACAATCTTCAATTAAATATTCAAATGCATCGAAAGAACTCAATTTGCAACTAAAAAAAAATGTGTAACGAAAAATTAAATAGTTCAATTTTCAGTTAGAATATAATTTTGAACCGAAAAAAGTCGATTTGAAGAAAATACTTAAATTTTCAACCAAAAATAATCATTTTTCAACAAGAAAATATTAATTTTGAAACAAGAATATTAATTTTCTACCAAAAAGAAGATCAACTAAAAAAGAAATAAAAATGAATTTAAAAAAATAGTTAAATTTTTAATCCCAAAAATGATTCTCAACCAAAAATATTAATTTTCAGCCAAAAGAGAAAAATTTTCAATAAAATACATGAACATTCATCCAAATGGTTCATTTTAAGCTGAACAAGGCGGATTTTTAAATTACTTAAAATTATTTAAATCCTTTTAAATGCCTTGAAATTGTTTTAATCTATTAAAAATTTCTTGAAATCTTTTAAAATACCCCAAAATATTTCAAAATATTTGAAATCCCTTCAAACTATTGAATTAAATAAAAAATATCTGAAAATCTTTTAAAAATTCATACAGTTTTAAGAATCCTTTCATACTTTTTGAAGGTCCTTGAATCTTTTTAATCTCCTCTTTGAAAATCTCATTAAATTACTGAAATCAATTAAAAAATACTTGTAATCTTTTTAAATAACATAAAATATTTCAAATCTTGTAAATTATTTTGAAATACTTTTAAATTTACTAAAGCTCTTGTAAATACCAAGGTATTTGAACAAAATACTTTAAATTTTTCAAATCCTTTGATCATTTTATCAATTAAATGAAAAAATTTGAGAATTCGAAAAAATCCATTGAATTAGGTAGAATTTTGTGAATTTAGAAAAATTCAAAAAGAATTCCAAAGAATTTTTTGTTAAGAACTCTTGAATTTTGTTAAAGATTGAACTTTTTTTGTTGAAAATTCAACGTTTGGATTAGAATTCTTGAATTTTATAAAAAATTCATATTTTTCGATAAAAAATTAATCTTTATGATTAAAAATTCATTTTTTTCGTTAAAAATTTAAAAAATAGGTCTTAAAGTTGAACTACTTTCTTAATAATTAGAACATTTTTTTCTTCCTTTCTTAAAAATTCAACTTTTTCGTTGAAAATTTGTCTTTTTTGGTAGGAAATTAATCTTTTTGTTTAAAAAATTTATATTTTTTAGTTGAAAATTCCACTTTTTAATTGAGAATTTTTGAATTTGGTTAAAAATTCGTTATTTCAGTAGAAAATTAATATTTTTGTTATAAAATTTACCTTTTCGGTTAAAAATTTAACAACTAGGTTTTAAAATTAAACTATTTTCGTTAAGCTGCATTTTTTGGTTGAAGATTCAAAATTTGAGTTAACATTTTTCCTCTTTGTTTGTAAATCGAACTATTTTCTTCAAAATTAATTTTTGTTGTTGAAAAATTACATTGGTAATTCAAAACTTACCTTTTTTTTGTTAAAAACGGTTCTTTTTTAAGTGAAATTCAACTTTCTGTTTAAAAATTCGTATTTTTCAGTATAAAATTCCACTTTTTAATTTAGAGTTCTTCAATTTGGTTCAAAATTCGCTTTTTCGGTATAAAATTAATCTTTTTCGTTAAAAATTTAACAAGGTTTTAAAGTTGAACTACTTTCGTTAAGCTACATTTTTTGGTAGAAAACCCCAAATTTTAGTTCACATTTTTTCTCTTTTGTTGGAAATTGAACTATTTTGTTCAAAATTAATTGTTTTTGGTTGACAAACTACTTTGTTAATTCAAAATTTACCTAATCTATTTTTTATCGTAAACCGTTCTTTTTTAAGTAAAATTCAACTTTTTGTTACAAAATTTGGTTTGTTGAAAATTAATCTAGTTTAGTTGAAAATTCAAATTTTTGCTTGAGAGTTCTTTATTTTATCGAACATTCGTCTTTTTTTAGTATAAAATTAAATTTTTATCAAAATTTCATATTTTTGATTTGGTAATTCAACTGTTTTGTAAATAAAATTCGTCATTTTGTCTTAAAAGTTCAATAATTTTCTTTTTAAAATCAACTATTTGGTAGAAAATTCTTTTTTTTTTATTTAAAATTATTTTTTATAGATGATCCCTAACCCATGGGTTACTTTATTGGAAGAAAAAGTGACTAATGTGATCTTTTTATTGAAAAAAATTATTAAAAAGTGATTTGAGAAAGAAGGGGACTAAATTTAACCGATTAATAATCCTGATTATTTTTTTACAGTTACTTCTTACAGAAATGTTCCGATTTGCTACTTTTTCTTCAAATTCCCTGAATTTTGGAAGCTGCCATCTTATTATAAATTTTCTCAAGTTAAATTATGGGCTGCAAATAGGGTACCTTTGGCCCTAAATCTTGAAAATAGGTTACAATAGGAGATGCAGGGACTGTGAGGCCAGCTACATGTAAAAAATAAAAATCTAATCTGATTCAACATACATAAATTCCTTATAAATTTGTTGCTCTTTCTGCGTTGTAGCCCTGACTGACAATTCCGTAAAAGCGATAATACTCAAATTAGACAGGGACATTTTTTCTACAATTGACAATTTAAGTGGAGCAGGATGTTCGAGGCAATGCACGAGACAATTTAATAGTTCAGATGTGCATCCAACCGATGCGAGTTTTGCAAAAATCTTTGACGGCCGACACTGTAACATTAAAAATATAAGAATAATATTAATTAATATTCAGAAGATATTATTACCATTTAAAGATGTAAATATACGAGTTTACATTTTTTAATTAATTCAAATTTGATAGTTAAAACAATTAATTCGGCAGTTTTTTTCTTGTGGTTCAAAAATTATTTATCTGAAATAATCGTTTTAACATCCAAATTAATATTGATGCATTTTTCGGGTCTGGGTTCTGCGGAAATTTACATTTAATTAATCAAAAATACCTTTTCATATACAAATTATTAATAAAAGTTTATAATTAATTTGTAAAATAAAGTGAAAGAGTAAGTCATTCAGTTTGAAGAGAAAAAATTTAATATTTTTATTACTCCTCACTTTTTCTTGCATATTTCTGAATGTTACAAACAAGAAGATTAAGTTTCTACTAGACAGGCCAATTTTCCACAAAATACATAAATTCCTAAATAAATATTTAAAGTTCTAACTAAAAAATGTAAATTTTCTAGTGAAAGTAAACGAATTTTCAACAGAATTGTTAAATTTTTTACTAAAAAAATTAATTTTGAACCAAAAATGGAATAGTGAAATTTTCAGATAAATAATTAAATGTCCAATAATATATGCAATTTGCAAAAGAAGAAGCAAATTTTAAACTAAAAAAGAAAACGTGTTCAACCAAAAATGGAATAGTTACATTTTCTGTTAAAATAAAATTAATTTTCAAACAAAAAATGCGAAATTTTCAATAGAATAGTGGAATTTTCACATTAAGTAATAAATCTTCAACCAAAAAAGATGAATTTTTTTACCAAAAATTGAATATTTAATATTTCCAACAAAAAATATTGTAATATAAAATAAAAAATAAAAAGTTCAATAAAAATAAAAATGACAATCTTAAATTAAATATTTAATTTCATCGAAAGAAATTAATTTGCAACTGAAAAAAATGTGTAACCAAAAATTAAATAGTTAAATTTTCAGTTAAAAAATAATTTTGAACCGAAAAAAAGGAGGTTTGCATAAAATACTTAAATTTTTAACCAAAAATAATCATTTTTCAATCAAAAAGATGAATTTTGAAACAAGAATAAAAAAAATAATTTTTTAACAAAAAAAAATATTTTTAACAAAGTAGTTAAATTTTTAACAAAAATATTAATTATTTAAAAAAAAGTAAATTTTCACACACAGCTAAATTTTGAAATAAGAAGATCAACTAAAAAAGAAATAAAAACGAATTTTAAAAAAATAGTTAAATTTTTAATCCTAGAAATCATGGTTCAACCAAAAATATTAGTTTTCAGCCAAAAGGAACAAATTTTCAATAAAATACATGAAATTTTATCCAAATGGTTCATTTTTAAGTTGAAAGAGACGGGTTTTCAACCAAAAAATGGACAAGTTAAATTTTCAGTTAATAGATTTTTAACGGGGAAAAAATTAATTTTTAACAAAAAATAGAATATTGAAATTTTCAGATAAAAAACAATTTTTCATAGAATAGTTGAATTTTCAACTAGAGTAATGAATCTTTAACCAAAAATATTACTTTTTAACAAAGTAATGTAAATTTCAACAGCAAAAAAATGAATTTTCAAGGAAAAAGTGAATATTTGATATTCCAAAGAAAAAAGTTTGTGATATTGAAATTTTTAAAACAGCTGAATTTAAACAAAAAAGCAAAAAAAAGTTTCAACCAAAAAGTCGAGTTTTTAAGTAAAAAATAAATTGATAACGAAAAAATTATTTTTAACAAAGTAGTTACATTTTTAACCAGAGAAATTAATTTTTCAACCAATATAAATGAATTTGTAATCAAGTAGAATATTTTTTTAAGCCAATTTTCAAACTCACGGTGCAATTTTCAACGAAAAGGATCAATTTTCGAGAAAATAAAAACGAATTAAAAACAATTAGTTAAATTTTCAACCTAGAAATGAGTTTTCAACCAAAAATATAAATTTTCAGCCACCAGAGATAAATTTTCAATAAAATTCAAGACAAGTTAAATTTTCAGTTAATAATTTTTCAACGAAAAAAAAACTGAGTTCCATCAAAATAGTTTATTTTGAACCAAAGAGATTAATCTTCAAAAAACAACGTAAAATGTAATAGTTGATATTTTGATAAAAAAATATTTTAACTTAAAAGCAGTGAAATTCAACATAAAACAAAAACAAATAAGATATTCGATCAAAGAGAAGAAACTTCAACCGATAAAATTTTAATCAGAAACAGTTGAATTCAGTCCAAACAAAAAACTATTTTTCTCCAAAAAAGTTATTTAAAAATTGTTAAATATGGTTGTTTTTAGTTTTCACCATAAAAAAATTAGAAAACTTTTGAAAACATGTGCTATGAAACGTGAACTCTTCAGAACTATGCAAGAAAAACTGACCGTACTTGAAATATAACCATTTTTATTTTCAAACTGTTTAACTGAACCATCCACTATTTTAGGAATAAACAAAAAACTTTTATTAATAATTTGTATAAAAAAAGCTTATTTTCACACATTAAATTTAAATTTTCACAGAACTCGGATCCAAGCAGATCGCGCACTCTGGTGTGTAGTAAAACTCCCCCAGACTTGCTCATAAAACTTACCCTAGCTTCTTTATACAATGTAGCCGCTTGATAAAATCTATCGTTTGCCAAAAGAATATCTCCTGCATATTCTAATAATTGTCGTACGTTTAATCCAAATATCTTAGCTAACCTTTTCGCTTTATCCAGCTCTGTTCGACTTATTATCAAATCCATAAAAAGTGATAACAAACTACTCCTGTAAAGTTTGATTATAAATTAATAGCAAAAAAGATAAACAATATTACTATGATTGCAAGCTTAAATTGTAGTAATTAATTACCTACAAAGAAATTAAATGGCAATGAATTTGAAATATTCAATTTGGAACATTTATAAATTTCAAATAATTCAATTTTGAATAACTAGTTCTTGCATGATTTTATTTTTACCGCAATTTTTTCTCTGATTAATTTGGAAAGGGGCTTGGTAAACTTAAAAGCTAAGTTAAAAATATTCAAATATTAATGCTTTTTCGTTACTTTTCAATTAACTTTCCATCTTTAATTTTTAAGAATTTAAAAATGTGCATTTTTAATTTTAAAAGCTTTTGTAGAAAATTCGTTAATTTTCTACCAAAAAAGACAAATTATCAAACGAAATAAATTTTCTACAAAATAGCTCAATTGTCAACTAAAAAGAATATATTTCCCGATAAAAATAAACTAGTTAAATTTTCAGTTCAAAATATTCACTTTTAACCAAAATTTAAAAAAAAACTAAAAAGTTACAATAGTTCAATTTTCAGTTAAAAATTTTTTTTTTTTAAAGGGTTTTCAATCAGAGATGAATTTCCAATAAAATAACGAAACTCCAACCAAAAAAAATAATTTTCAACGAAGATTTTACAAACAAAAATTGGATTTAGTCCGATTGTTTTCAAATATTAACAAACTTCAAGTTAAATTTTTTTGAACATAGTTAATGGAATACCTATTTAAAATTGAAAAAAAGTCTTTATAATCTTTTCTCGTTTCGATCAGAGAAAGGTATTTTTACTTGTCCAAATTAAATAAAAAATTAACAACTTTTGAAAATGTTATGGCAACTGAATTAAGAAATTGTTTCACGTTAATATTCAAAAATTAAAAAAAACGATTTTTAGTTATTCAAACTTTACAAAAAGTTTCTAATTTTACAATCTTTAAAAAAGGTTTTTTATTTTTAAAACAGTAAAAACTTTCAACTTCTCCGCTTTAAATTTCGGTACTTTTATTTCCTAACATTAAAAATATAAACAATCTGAAAATCCATTATTAGACCAAAGTTTAAATATTAGAAGTTTTTAAAGTTTTTTAAACAATCATTAATAATTTTTAATTGAAAACCTTTGAAATTAAAAAAATATATAGAACGATTTTGAATTGGAAACGCTCCAAATCAAACAATTTTTGATTAGGTGAAATTAAAAACAAAAAAGGACAATATTTCAAATGGAATGAAATAAAATAATTAATCAATTAAACTTGTATCATTCCTAAATAAAAGCGTTTAAAATGAAATAATTAAAAATTGAGTGTTAGAAATTAAAATTTTTTACATTAGAAGCTCTCAAAATTGAGAAGTTTTGGACTAAAATTTTGAAAGTTGAACAAGTGAGTTGAAATTGTATAATTTCTACTTCAAAACGTTCAAAATTGAATAATTACAAATTTTTAACTTTTGAATTTAAATAATTTTCAATGCGAAGCGATTAAAATTTGACAATGTAAAATTTAATGTTTCAAAGTTAATGCTTCTGAAAGTCTGGAATTTGGAATTTTAGAAACATAAGAAAATTTAATTGGTTTTCAACCAAAGAGATGAATTTCCAATAAAATAAGTAGAGTAGAAAGGACCTTGGAAATTTGTAAATTTAATTTTAAAAATATTCATTTGTTAATACTTTTTTCTAATTTAAATTACCTAAATTTTAAAATGGTCCACTGTTAAGTTATAAATTCATTAATTCTTTGCTTCCAATTCTTTAAAAGTGAACAATTTTAAGTATACCTGTAAAATGGTTTAATTCCAAATGCTTGTTAAAGAACAAAAGCGCGCTTTCAATTTTATATTCTACAATTTTTGAAGAATTAAATTTGAAAGTTATTTATCACGATTTTTGTATTTTTGTATTTTTGTGGTCAATTTTATGCTAAAAGAATAACATAAGCAAATTGATATATTCAGGATTTAAGTTCGAAATATTAAAAGCTTACGATATTGTGTTAATGTAAATTAAAAACTATAAAATGGTGGACATTACAGATTAAAATTCCCTCACAATTCCAGGTTCTTTCTAGGCATTTCATGTTTTTATCCTGGTAGAATTTTTCAAACTATGGAGCCATTCAAATATTTCGCATTTTTAAAAACAATCGAATTTATTATAAATAATTTTTTCCAGTTTCTAGTGATTTAATATGTTTCAACATTTAGGAAAAAGTAATAAAAGTAATATATTTAAGTATATACCGAATTCCTAATTAAGTGAAAATATTGCTTTTTCAACAAGATAGATTAATTTTTAATCAAAGAGTTGAATTTTCAACAAAAAAGAATACAGGTTTTTTTAAATACATGCATTTTTAACGAAAGAGTGGAATTTTCAAGCAGAAAAAAAGATCAAATTTCAACCAAAAATGGAATACTTAAATTTTCAGTAAAAAAAAACACAATTTTCAGCCCAACTGATGCATTTTGCAACTAAAAATATGAATCTTTAACTGAAATAGAGAAAGTTTTAACCAAAAAAATGAATTACATGAATTTTCAATTAAAATTTTCAACTAAGAAAGATTTTGCAGTCAAGAGAGAGAGAAAAAAATTGCAAACTATTGAATTTTTACCAAAATACATAGATTTTCAACGTGAATCTTGAATATAAAACTAAAAACGATCAATTTTCAACGAAAAATAGAATTTAGTTAAATTTTGAGTTAGAAAAATTAGTTTCAAATTTAAAAAAAAATACACTCATACCAACAAATAGTACTCACCTCAAAGTGACTCTGTAGATTCCACAATTTGTGACAATGATGCATGGACTTTGATGGACCAGTTTAATTTTCAGATCTTTAATAAACTTTGGAATCGTGTAAGTATCTTCGTTATTGTGAAAAGCGTTCTCTATAAGCTCTTTACTAGCATTTGCTATAAACAATCCATTGATAACTTCATTCCTTTTTCCAAAAGAAAATCGAGCGACGACAGACTCTCGATTAAATTGTGAATTTCCGTTTTGCTTATCTTGAGAGAGAGCGCGAGAAATAATGCTTAATGTTTGACGGTGAACGTCGATTACATAAAATAAGTGATGTGTCAATAGGACATCCTTGCTATAATCTGGTAATTTATGTACGCACAGAGGTAGTAGTGATGTACTGTTTTCGTGAACCTAAGTTATCATAAATTCCAAAAATTACACCTATACTTAGGGGTCGTTCATATGTAAATAAATAAATAAATAAATATATTACGTAATGCTTTTCTGTGCCATTTTTTACTGATTTTTTGGTAGTAAATTAATCTTTTTGTTTAAGAATTCATCTTTTTGAGGTAAAACTTCAACTTTTTGTTGACAATTCTTGAATTTTATTAAAAATTTTGTTTGTGTGAATAGGAATCTAATCTTTTTGTTAACAAATTCTTATATTTGGTTGAGAATTCAAATTTTTGGTAGAGAATTCTTGGGTTTTGTTGAAAATTCGTCATTTTGTTTCAAAATTCATCTTTTTTAGTTACAAATTCAACTTCTTGATCGCGAAATCTTGAATTTTATACAAGATTCGTCTTTTTTGGTCGTAAATTAATCTTTTTGTTAAAAAATTCATCTTTTTCAGTTAAAAATTTAACTTTTTGGTTGAGAATTCTTGAACTTTCATTAAAAATCCGTCATTCTTTGTAGTAAATTAATCTTTTTGTTTAAGAATTCATCTTTTTGAGGTAAAACTTCAAATTTTTGGTTGACAATCCTTGAATTTTATTAAAAAATTTTTTTGTGTGAATACTAATCTAAAATCTTTTTATTAACAAATTCTTATTTTTTTGTTGAAAATTCAACTTTTTGGTTGAGAATTCTTGGATTTTGTTCAAAATTCGTTTGTTTGTTTAAAAAATGTATCTTTTTTAGTTACAAATTCAACTTCTTGGTTGAGGACTCCTGAATTTTATTAAGCATTCGTATTTTTTGGTAGTAAATTAATCTTTTTGTTTAAGAATTTAACTTTTCATTTGACAATTCTTGAATTTTATTAAAAATTCTTTTTTGTGTGTTTAGTAATTTAATATTTTTTTTAACAAATTCTAATTTATAGTTGAAAATTCAACTTTTTAGTAGAGAATTCTTGGACTTGGTTAAAAATTCGTATTTTTTAGTTACAAATTCAACTTCTTGGTTGAGAACTCATGGATTTTAATAAAAGATTCGTCTTTTTGGTAGTAAATTAATCTTTTTGTTTAGAAATTTATCTTTTTAGTGAAAAATTTCACTTTTCGGTTATGAATTCTTGAATTTTGTTAAAAATTCCTTTTTTCGGTCAAAAATTATTCTTTTTGTTTAAAAATTCATCTTCTTGGCTAAGAATTTTTTAATTTGATTGAAGATTCATATTTTTTGGTATTAAATTAATCTTCTTCCAAAATACATCTTTTTAGTTAAAACTTCCATTTTTTGGTTGACAATTTTTGAATTTTATTTTGAAAATTTTTTTGTGTGAATAGTAATCTAATCTTTTTGTTAACAAATTCTTATATTTGGTTGGGAATTCAAATTTTTGGTTGAGAATTCTTAACTTTGTTCAAAATTCGTTTTTTCGGCACAAAATTAATCGTTATATTTAAAAACTAATCGTTTTAATTAAAAATGTAACTAGGTTTTAAAGTTGAACAACTTTCTCAAAATTAGAATTTATTTCTTTTTTTCTTGAAAATTCCACTTTTCGGTTGAGAATTCTTAAATTTTATTAAAAATTCGTCTTCTTTGGTAGTAAATTAATCTTTTCGTTTAGAAATATATTTTGTTTAGTAGAAAATTTAACTTTTTGGTTAAGGAATATTGAATTTTGTTAAAAATTCCTTTTTTTCGGTAAAAAATTATTCTTTTTGTTTAAAAATTCATCTTCTTGTATAATAATTTTTTAATGTTATTGTAAATACCTCTTTAACGGTATTAAATTAATCGTCTTTTTTCAAAATTTATCTTTTTAAGTTATATATTCAACTTTTTGTTTGAGAATTTTTAAATTTAGTTAAAAATTCCTTTTTTTCGGTAATAAATTATTCTCTTTGTTTAAAAATTCATCGTCTTGGATAAGAATTTTTGAATTTGATTGAAAATTTCTTTTTTTTTGGTATTAAATTAATCTTCTTGTTTCAAAATTCATATTTTTCAGTTTAAAATTTAACTTTTTGTTTGAAAATTCTTGAATTTGGTTAAAAATTAGTTTTTTCGGTAGAAAATTAATCTTTTTGTTAGAAATTTATATTTTTTAGTTGAAAATTCAACTTTTTGGTTGAGAATCCTTGAATTTTCTTAAAAATTCCTTTTTTTCGGCGAATAATTAATCATTTAAAAACTCATCTACTGTGTTAAGAATTTTCAATTTTGATTGAAAATTCGTCTTTTTTGTATTAAATTAATCTTTTTCTTGAAAAATTAATATTTTTGAGTTGAAAATTCAACTTTTTGTTCGAAAATTCTGGAATTTGGTTAAAAATTACTTTTTTTCTGTACAATATTAATCCTTTATCTTTTTAGTTAAAAATTCAACAACTAGGTTTTAGAGTTGAACTACTTTCTTTAAAATGTATTTTTAGGTTGAAGATTCCAAATTTTAGTTGAAAATTTTTCTCTTTGGTTGGAAATTGAACTATTTTATTGAAATTTCCTTTTTTTTAGTTGAAAAATTACTTTAATAATTAAAAATTTACCTCTGCCATTTTTGGTTGAAAACAGTAGTTTTTAAAGTAAAAATTAAACTTTGTTAAAGATTCATTTTTTTGTTTGAAAATTAATCTAGTTTAGTTGAAAATTAAACTTTTGGGTTGAAAGTTCTTGTATTTTATTGAAAACTAATCTCTTTTTAAATAAAATTTACTTTTATTATTAAAATTTCATATTTTTGATTTATAACTCAACTGTTTTGTATATAAAATTCGTAATTTTGTTTTAAAAGTTCAATAATTTCGTTACTTTTGGGGATAATCCCTAGCCCCTGTGGCTCCTTTTTAAATTTTTGGATATGACTTTTGGCCAACCACAGGAGGGTTAAAAGTATTAAGATTTTGAAAAAATACAAATATTTTCCTATGGGTGCAAAAATTATTGTAAATTTTTTATGCTTGTTTTCAAATATTCACAAACATTGTAGTTACATTTTTTTGGACATAATTACTGGAAGACCAATTTCAAATTTAAAAACGGACTTTATAATCTTTTCTCGTTTCGATCAGTGAAACGTATTTTAACTTTTCTACATTAATTAGAAAATTTACAACTTTTAATAATGTTGTGGCAACTGAGTTAAGAAATCGGTTCACGTTAATGTTTAAAAATTAAAAAAGGATTTTTAGTTTTTCAAACTTTATAAAAAGTTTCCAATTTTACAATCTTTACAAAAGGTTTTTTTTTTATTTTAAAAACCTTAAAAACTTTCAACTTCTCCACTTTAAATTTCTGTATATTTATTGCCTAACATTAAAAATATAAAAAATTTGAAAATCCATTATTAGACCAAATTTTAAATGTCAGAAGTTTTTCAAGTTATTTAAACAATCATTAATAATTTCTTATTGAAAGCCTTTGAAATTTAGAAAATATGTAGAACGATTTTGAATTGAAAACGCTCCAAATCAAACAATTTTTGATAAGGTGAAATTAAAAAAAAAACAATATTTCGAAAAGAATTATGTAAAATAATTAATTAAACTTGTATAATTCCTTTAAAAAAGCGTTTCAAATGAAATAATTTAAAATTAAGTGTTTGAAATTGAAAATTTTTACATTAGAAGCTCTCAAAATTGAGAAATTTTAGACTAAAATTTCGAAAGTTGCATAAAGAAGTTGAAATTGTATAATTTCTATTTTAAAACGTTCAAAATTTAATAAATTCACATTAGAATTTGAAAATGTTGATCATTTTAAACTGAATAGAACTTTTAATTACATTATTTCTAATTAAAAGCGTTTAAAATTGAATAATTAAAAATGGAAACCTTTGAATTTAAATAATTTAACAATTTAAAATTCAATGTTTCAAAGTTAAATCTTCTGAAAGTCTAGAATTTAAAATTTTTGATACTTAAGAAAATTACAACTTATGATTGAAAATGATTAAGACTAATTTCTCTAAGATAAAAAAATTAATTCTCGGTCATTTTCACTGTCAAAAAAGAATAAATTGGAAATCAAACGAATCCAAACTTTATTTAAAACTGAAAAAAATTGTAATTACCAAGAAATGTGATTTAAAACTTTTTCATATCCAAATACTTTACAATGTCAATTATTTTAAGTAAATTTAAATCGTTTAGAAAAGCAAACTATTTTCAAATTGTTAATTATACTTTCCAAAAATCAATCACCTCAAATTAATTGCAAAATTGAAACTTGTGAGGAAAAACTTGCAAATTCAGTGTTTAACATAATAATAAAGAACCCTAAAATTATAAACATTCATAATTAAACAAATTATTCAATTACTTAGGTATCAATTTCATAGAGTTTAATTTTGATTTATTTTGATTCTAAACAACACAATTTTCGAATCGTTTAAATTTTAAGACTCCATTTAGAATTATTATTCATTCTTGAAATTTTTCAATCAAATGTTTTTCAATTTTAAATGACTCAATTTTTAAAATCTTCAACTAAAAATCGGATACTTTTAAGATATTATATTGAAAGCTAGAAATAAAAAATAAATATTACAAAAATATTGCTATATTTATGATTTCATTGCTGAGAAGAAAAAGAACAATTTGAATCCTTTCAATTCAATATTGTTTTTTTTTTTTTTTTAGTTAAGTTTGAAATGTTCAATATTTCGTACATTTTTAGCAGAAAACTACCTCAATTATTAAAATATAGCTTTAAAAAGATTTCGTTATGGAATTGTCCTGCAATTTTAAATATTTCAATTTAAAACTATAACATTGTGATATTTAAAATAAGAAACCTCTAAAAATTAAGAACTTTTAACATTTTATAAATTGAGCTTCTGAAGTGAAAAAAAAAATTAAATTGGTCTACGTTATTCATTAAAAATAAAATTTTCAAATACGATGAACTTATTACTAATAAGTGTCAAATAACATTAAAAGTAATTGGATACATTTTTTTTACTAAAAAATCTTATTTCTGCCAAAAAATCACCGTCACTTTCAGCGTTCAAAATTGAAATATGTTGAAATATGTTTTCTAATTGGAAACTTAAAAAATTAATCTGAATTCAAACTTGAAGTGTTGAAAATTGAACAACTCCAAACTTTGCATAAAACTTGAAGTATTTTTAAATCAGGATTTTGAAACTAATTAGAAGTCATTAAAAATTAATCATTTTCAAATTTTGCACCACGATTTTTAAAGTTTACTCATTTTAATCTAAGGTACTTAAAAGTGTTAAGTAATATATCGATGATTCCATATCTAGATTAAAAAAAATATATAATAAAAATGAATGATTAATTTAGCTTACTGTTAAAATGTTTTTCGGCGAAAAATATCGTGTGTAGAGCCGGCGTCCATGATCTGCGTATTGCACAACAAGAAACGCAGGACTGTTTGTTGGCGCTGGATTCATCAAATTGTCAGAGCCAATACATAGTGAATAATTACTTGAATCAATTGATCCTGATACGTGAGATTCATCGAAACTGCTAGTTTTATTTTTAGATGGCTTTTTTCTAAGAATACTGAAGTTATCAAAAGAAAGCTGCTTCAGTCCTTTCAGTCGAGATCGGCTTTGCCATCCTAGGGAAAATATTAAATTAATTAATTAATTATTATTATTAATTACGAATTAATTATCAAATTAAAATAAATATTAAGTGAATATATATCATCGAGTCTAGCTATTAGAAAATTTATTTTTTTAAAGTAGTTCAACTTTGAACCCAAAAGTTAAATTTTCCAACCAAAAAGGTGTATTTTGAAAAAATAAAAAATTTTCAGTCAAGAGAGAAAAAAAATTCTTCCAAATTGTTTAGCTTTCGTGCCTAAAGAGAAATTTTCAGCAAAGTAAGACGTTATATTTCTTAAGATTTTCTGTTATACTTTCAAAAGTAACAGCTCCTATCATATGAATTATTATTTATTCTCGATTCGTTTGAGAATGAAAGATTTCGAAGGATTTTAGGGAATTACAAACGAGTGGAAATTTTAAAGGATTTTAAAAGATTTCAAAGAATTTATGGGATTACAAGCCAATTTTAGAGATTTTAAAGGATTTTCAGAGATTACAAAGGGCATTTTTTTTGTAAAATGGAATTGAAGAAATTGTTAATCAGTTGAAGAAACTTCCTAAACATTTTTTCAAGGATTTTGAGTATATCAAAAACTTTTAAAGAATTTAGCGAAATTACGAAGATTACAAAGCATTTTAATCGATTTAAGAATTCCAAGGATTTCTAGAGGTTTTCCGAAATTTTTAAGGATTTCAGAGAAATTTAAGGAATTTCAAAGGATTTTACGAAATTTTACAAGATTTAAATAGATTAAAAGGGATTTTGTAAGATGTCCAAATATTGCAAAGTATCCTACGCGATTACAAAGAATTTTACAATATTCCGAAGGATTTCATAGATTTTAAAGCTTTTACGACATTTCATTTTTTTAAATTATTTAAAGAAACTTTAAAAGGTTTTCAAACATTTCAAAGGATATAATGGGATTTTGAGAAATTTTAAGAGACTTTAACGGATTTCCAGACATTTCGAAGGATTTTAAGTTTTTTAGAAACTTTTCAAGGATTTTAAAACATCAAAAAAAAAAAGATTTTTAAAAGATTTCAAACGATTTTGAAGGATTTCAAGAGACATTTAATAGATTTTCAAATATTTCAAAAGCTATCACAAAGCAAAATTTTTTTATATGAATTTCAAAAAAAAAAATTTCAAGAAATTTAGCAAAGTTTACAAATATTTTTAAAGATTTTACGGGTTTTCGAGAATTTTTAAGAGATTTGAATGGATTTCAGGATATTTTAAAGAATTAAGAAATTTTTTTAAAAATTTCCAAGGATTTTGAAGAATATAAAACACTTTTAAACAAATTTAAAGAAGTTTCTCGGATCTTTGAAAGATTTTCAAAGACTTCAATGATTTACAAAGGATTTTTAAAGATTTCAAAAGATTGTGAAAGATTCCGAAGGATTTCCCGGAATTTTAAAACATTTCAGAGTAGTTTACAAGATTTCAAGGGAAAGGAAAAAGAATTTTAATAGATTTTTAAAGATTTCACTGGTTTTCCAAGAGTTTCAAAAGGCTTTCCTAAATTTGTAAAGATTTTCGAGCAATTTTCAATATTTCAAGGGATTTTACAGAAATTTACAATATTTCGATGGATTTCGTAAAATTTTCAAATATTTCAAAAGATTTTACGTGATTACGATAAGGATAAATTCAGATGATTTCGCAACAATTCAATTTACATTCAAATGAATTGGAAAAAATGTTGGAAAAAAATTCCATTGACTTCCGTAAAACTGGAATGAATTTAGAGGAATTTATGATAAAAAAGAAGAATTAAATGAAATACATAAAATTTCAAGGTGAATTACAATAACAACAAAATTGACTGAATTTAAAACAATGTGAAAATATTAAAAAACTTAATTGATTTCAGTAACTTTCAAATAAGATTAGAAAAATTCAAGGGAATTTAAAGAATTTGATGAAATGTTTAAGAATTGAAGGTGAGTTTAAAAACTTAAAAAAAAATTTTAATTCTTTTAATTAAGTAGAATTGAGTGAATTTAGAAAAAAGTGAACCGCAATTTAAAAAGCACCCAAGTGAATTGAAAATAGTTAAAAAATATGGAATAATTAATTGAATTTGGTAGAATTGAGTGAAAATTTAGAAGAATTGAAAATAATGTAGGATAAATTAATAAGAATTCATGGCGAATCACAAATCATTTGTCAAAAATATTTGAAAATCTCTTCAAATCTTCGAAACCTTACGAAATCCCTCATGTCTGGTGAAAAATTCTTTGAAATCCATTAAAATATTGATATCCCTTAAAATGATTAAAATCCCTGGAAATTTTTTTAATATCTTGAAAATGCCTATGAATCTTTTAAAATTCCCTAAAATATTTTATTCTTTCAATGCCTTTGAAGTAATAAAATAAATTTAAAAATTCTGAGACCCTTTTAAAATTTCCTAAAATATTTCGAATCCTTTGAAATCTTTTGAAAGCCTTTGAAACTTTTTAAAGCCCTTAGAAATGTCTGAGAATCTGTTACAATACTGTCAAGTATTTCAAAACCTTTAATGACATTAAATTACTGAAATCAATAAAAAAAATTTCTTTTTAACCTTTTAAAATAATCCAAATTATTTAAAATTCTTTACATTCTTTTTAAATTTTGTAAAGCTCTTGATTATTAAGGATTATAAGGATAATGACTTTTTTTTTAATCCATTGAATTAAGCAGAAAAGAGTAAAATTATAGAAATTCAAGGGAAATTAAAAAACTGTCAGTAAATTCATCAAATTCAACAGAATTCCAAAGAATTCAGGATAAATTCCAAATCTCTTCAAACCTTTAAAACCCTTCAAAATACCTCAGTTATAAAATCCCTTTAAATCATTCAAATCTTCGGAAATATTTTTTAATATTTTCCAGCAACATATGTCCTGTAAAATCGTTCTATATCTTCAGAAATTTTAGAAAATTCTTTATCCTATAATATTTCAAACGCTTTAAAATCACTTGAAATAAATTAAATTAATTTTTTTAAATCCTTGGAATCTTTTTAAATCCCCTAAAATACTTCAAATTAAAAGCTCTGGAAAATTCCTTAGAAGTTTTAAAAATAACCTGAAATCTTAAAAATTCCTTAAAATTGTTGGAATTTATTAAAAATTTCTCGGATTTCTTTTTTTTTTAATAACAGCATTAATCTAAAGTTTTATTTAAATCCTAAATATTTTTATTTCGAAATCCGGCAAACAAACATTTGTAAATTTCTTATTCGTAAGATTGAGAAATAAAATTTGAGACTGTTCAGCACTGTTCATAAATTTTTTATAATAAATTTTTCAATTATTTAACTTTGTCCATTTCAATAAAAAAATTTTATTATGTTATTATTATAAATTAGTTATATTAATAATTAAATCTGTAAGTTAAACAAAAAAATTAAACTTTCACTACACAAGGTAGCATAATTTAATTTTGAATTGAATAATTTTGTAGCAGTAAAACCAACAATGGTTGTTATAGTTTTAATAATTTAGTAGTAAAATATTAATGCAGAAACGGATAAAAAGGGGAAGTTTTGCGAAATTAACCGATTAATAAATTCCTAAAATCAGAATTTTTCTTACGTTTTATAGTAGAAGCAAAAGTCTTTTCATTATTTTCTGAATGACCACTGGATCCCTGTGAGTAGGATTCACTAGAGGCCGTACCATTATTGTGCATAAAAACGTAACCTTTCGCAGGTTGTTCCAAAACCAAGTGCCACTGCTTTTTCAATTGGCTGGTTATGATGAGATTAACTGTATCCAGTTCAGAGTCTTGGCAAATTTGAAAACTAGATACATGTCCATCAATTCGTGTAAAACCGACCTGTTGTCCAGTGTCTAAATCAATGAATAATATTTCCCCTTGCTCAGTTCCAACAATTGCAACTTGACTAGAAACTGCCATGCACTGCCACCATATCAATGAGCTGGGTCTAGAAGAAAAGGATTCAATTTTTTTTTTAAATTTTTTTCTGAAAAAAAATTCTTCGCTCCACTTGGAATCGAACCGCGCAGGCCTTCCGATTACCGATTGGCTTCTTTTACCATTAAGCTACTACAGATGTCAAAACAAGAAGCTTTTTTCAGAAACACACGTTGGCTTTAGCAAGGTGTTTCGTTTTAACATTTTAGAAATTAAAATAATAATATAATCAAATCTAAAGTTCTATTTAACGTCTAATAATGAAGTTAATGTGCAGAATTCTAGAAAATAAAACCAAGAATCGAACTACCAAATTACGAATTTGGACAAAATACGTATTACGTTTTATACCATCAATTATCCAATTAATCTGTATTACCATCAGAGATGGTAACAATCGATCACTGGCGATATCTTTCATCAACAGGGAAAATGGAAATCAACACTATCGATCTAAGCATAGAGTTTTTAAATTCCCGACAATTTAAGTTCAGGTTATATAACCGAGAATATGCCAGAATTTAAGAAAATTCAAATGAATTTATGATTTTTAACAATATTTTTATTGTTCAGGTTATATCAGCGGTTATATATAAATTATTTTCTAGCTCAGACATATTCAGTAATTACAGTGTTTCATGTACAAATTTAAAATTTGCAAATGAAATAATTTATTAATAATACTGGAATTTTCAAAAAAATAATTGAATATTGAACATAATAGTTGAATATTCGACCTAAAAAGACAAATTGCCAACGAAAAAGTGTCATAGTTTATATTTTAATCAAAAAAGAATGAAATTTATACAACAAAAGAAAAGAATTTTAAAACCAAAACTACGAATTTCCAACAAATAAAGATTTTTAACTCAAAAAATAAATAAAAGTTTATCTAAATTATTGAACCTTCAAACCAGAAGACAAATTTTCTGTACAAAAATGAAATTTTCAACAAAAAAACTGTTCAACAAAAAATTAATTTTCTACGAAATTGATGAATTTTTACGCAAAAAAAAAGGAAATTTCGAGCTAAAAAATAATTTTTTTACAACAAAAAACGCTAATTTTTAACTAAAAAACATCAATCTTAAAAAATGAAAATGATATATTTTCTGTTAAAAAATGAATTCTAAACCAAAAAAAGAAGTATTTTCCACTTAAATTTAAATTTTCAAGCAGACATAAGCCTTCAATACAAAAAATTTCACAATGTAGTTTAACTTTTGACCCAAGTAGTTGAATTTTCAATTAAAGAAGATTAATTTATAACAAAGCAATTAAACCTTTAACAAGCGAGATAACTTTTTAACTTAACATATAAATCTTTAACAATCAATAACAGATAAAGTTTTAAAAGAAAAAGATCAATTAAAAAAAATAGTTGAATTTTCTGTTGAAAAAGATTTTAATCCAGTTTTCACGATCAAACAATGAATTTTTTAACAAGAAATAATTTTCTCCCAAAAAAATTGAATTTTTAAGACCAAAAAGACGAATTTTTAACCAAAAAGGATGACTTTTTAACAAAATTTTTGAATGCTCTAGAAAATAGTTGCATTTTTATCAAAAAGGAAGAAGTTTATCTTAAAGCAGAAGAATTTTTTATCACAAAAAAAGTTGAGTTTTCATCCAAAAAAGATGCCAATTAACTCAATAACATCAAAATTGAATTTTCATAACAAAAAAATAAGTTTCTACGAAAAAAATTGAATTTTTAATCTGAAAAGACGAATTTTTTCAACCAAAAAGGATGAATGTTTAAAAAAATATTTTAATTCTCTACCAAATAGTTAGATTTTTATCCAAAAAGATCAATTTTGTACTAAAACAGATTAATATGTAATGAAAAACATTTTTTTTTATAAGTGGAACTTTCAACTAAAAAATATTTCAGTTAATTTTTCAACACCAAAATATAAATTTTAAACAAAAAGTAAATTTTCTAAATAAAAATTTTTTTTTTAATTTTCTATTTTCTACTTCTTAGTTGAGTTTTCAAATCAAAAAGATAAATTTTTAAACTAAGAAATGAATTTTTAACTAAAATGATGAACCTTCAAATACAAATATGAATATTTAATCCAATAATTTGTCGAATATTCAACCCAAAATATTAATTTTCTACCAAAAGACACATTTTTAACAAAGTACATGAACCTTCATCTAAAAAAAAACAATTTCCAACGAAATTAGAATAATTGAAATGGTAGAAAATTATATATTGAAAAAAAAACGAATTTTCCACAAAATAGTTGTTTTTTTCATTCAAGAAAAGATTTTGTTAACAAAAATAGAAGAGTTAAATTTTTTATTGAAAACACTCTATTTTCAACTAAAAAAATTCTCAACAAAAAAGTTCAATTTTGAACCCAAAAGATTCATTTTCTACCAAAAAAAGATACAGTTTCAATAAAATATAAACATTTTCAATGAAAAAAGATACATTTATAATCCAAAACTAGAATAGTACAATTTGAAGTTCGAAAAGTAAATAAGAAATAAGTTTTTAGAACAAGTAATTAATTTTATAACTAAAAATATACGTTTCCAAGAAATAATGAAATAGTTACATCGTCAGTTAAAAAAATTAATTTACAAGTAAAAAGAAACGAATTTTCAACATTTTTTAACGCAAAAGATGACATTTCTACCAGAAAAGGTAAATTTTCCACAAAAAATCGAATGGTTATAGTGAATTTTGAACTAAAATGATAAGTCTTGAACTAAAAAAAAAATAATAATTTTTAAATAAATAGATGAATACTTAACTAAGAAGATAATTTTTTTACTAAAAATAAAATACTTAAATTTTCAGTTAATAAAATAAGCTTTCAACCAAAACAGAAACGAATTTTCCACAAAATAAATTTTCAACTACAAAAATTAATTTTTCATCAAAAAGATGAACTTTCAACTAATGAGAATAGTCTGCTACAAAAAAAGACGGATTTCCAACAAATAGTTTAATTTTCAACTAAAACAGATAAATTTTCAAATAAAAAGGAATAATTTGACTTTCAGTAAAAAACTTCATTTTCAATAAACTCAAAGTAAATTTTCAACGAAATAGTATAATTTTTAATCAAGAAGATTAAATTGATGTCAAAAAACATAATTTTTTGACAAAAAATTGAACAGTTACAATTTCAGTAAAAAAGTTAATTCTAAATTAGAAAGAACTAATTTTCAACAAAAATAGATCAATTTATTACCAAAAAGATCAATTTTCTACAAAAATAAATAAATTTTTACCAAATATTTGGATTCTCAACTTAAGAAGATAAACTTTGAACCAAATATGTACGAGTTAAATTTTCATATAAAAACAACAAAATAATTAAATTTTGAAAAAAAACTTTGTCAACTAAAATGATGAATCATCAACCAAATAAATGAATTTTTAACAGAGTAGATCCACTTCCAAATAAGCAGTTGAATTTTCAACCAAAAAGGATGAACTCTCAACAAAAAAACCTGATATTTCATATTTCATCCAAAAAGGATTTTAATTTTATAGCAAAATGGTTGAATTCGACTAAAAAAGATGAATTTTTAACAAAATAGTTTGCTTTTTCTCATTTAAAAAATTAATTTTTTAAATCAAAGAATAGAAGCATTAAATTTGCAGTTAAAACAACAATCAATTTTCCAACAAGAAAATGAATTCTCAACAAAATAGTTCAATTTTGAACCCAAAAGATATATTTTCCACCAAAAAATAGACAGTTTCGATAAAATATATACATTTTGAACTAAAACAGATAAATTATATTATCAGTTTTCAGAAAAAGTAATTAATGTTTAACTAAAAATATAAATTTTTAAGAAAAAATGGAATAACTACATCGTCAGTTAAAAAAATTAAATTTAAACTAAAAAGAAATTAATTCTCAGCCAAAGAAATGAGTTTTAAACCAAAATTAGAATAGTTCAATTTGATACAAAGCAGAACATGTTTTAACGAAAAAGATGAAATTTCTATCAAAATGGGTAAATTTTTCACAAAAAAATGAAATAGTTAAAGTGAATTTTTAACTAAAATGATATATCTCAATAAAAAAAAATTAATTTTTAAACAAATACATGATACAGAATTTAATTTTTAACCGAAAAGATGAATTAGTCACCAAGAAACTTAAATATTCTCCCTCAAATTCGAATGTTCAATAAAATATAGAAATTTAAACCAAATATTTGAATTTTTTACTTAGGATGATAAATTTTCAACAAAATATGTATGAATTAAATTTTCAGTTAAAACAATTAATTTTCAACGATAAGACAGAAATTTTATCAAATATTTAAATTTCGAACAAAAAAAGCGTTGTCAACTAAAATTATGAATTAACAACCAAATAAATAAATTTTTAACAGGGTAGTTCGACTTCCAACTAAGTAGTTGAATAGTTAACCAAAATGGATAAATTCTTAACGAAAAATGTCATATTTTATCCAAATAGGATTTTAATTTTATACCAAAAATGGTTGAATTTAACCAAAAAAGATGAATTTATAACAAAATAGTATGAATCCTCAAACAAATGAGATTAATTTCCAACCAAGTAGTTGCGATTTTTAACCATAATAATAAAATTAGTTTTATCTTTAACTTTTCGAAAATTCCCTGACTTTCTGGAATTGCCTGATCTGTATCAACTCTCTAATTTAAAAAAGCATATGTTCATTTCTTGGGCACAGGGTGGCCGTTTTAATCCAAGAAAAAAATTTCCGGTCATTTCCCGGTTCGCAAACATTTTTCACGGTCAAAGAAATTTAAAAAATCAAACTATATTGTAAAAAATTTTCCATATAAAGTAATAAACAACAAATAAGAAATTAAAGCATTGAAAGTGGAACCCTTAAATTCCAAACTTTTAAAATTGAAGTTTAAAAATTTTTAATTAAAAAATTGTGTATTTAAATCCTCAATAACTTACACGTATAAACTGGAAGGTACTAACACTTTTAAACTGAACAGTTTTAAGTAAAATGCAAATAAAATGCAAAATTAAAAACTTTGATCAATTTTAGAGTAGAACGATTCAAATTAAGTTCCAAAAATGTAAATGCACGTTAACATTTTCAATAGTCTAAATTAAAGAATCAAGCAATGAACTTCAAAAGTGTTCAAAATTATATTATTTTAAGTAATTTTAAGCTAGACACATTAAAAATTGGAAAATAATTTTTTTAACTTAACAGTTCTTAAATTAGAAGTTATTTTTTTTATTTCAAATAGTCTAGGCATCTTTCAAAAGCTTTAAAATTTATTTCAAAATCTTGAAAAATCTAGAAGTGGTTTAAAATTTTTCCAAATTCAAAATCATTTTTGAATTTTTTGTCAGAACTTTTAAATATATTTCAAAAAAATTTAATTATTTCTATAACTTTTAGAAAATCCTGCCGATTTAAAAAAGTTTAATTTAAATTTATAAGTAACAATAGAACACTTATTATTTGTAAAAATATTAAAGTAATATTAAGAGATATTTAGAAGTTTTAAAAATATTCGAATTAAATTTAGAACTTGAAATAATTTGAAATACAGCCGAATTTAAAATAAAATTTAGATTTTTGCAGATGTCAACCTAAAAATGTAGAATTTTCTAAAGAGTTGTGAAAGACTACAAAAGAATAAAAATTTTCTTAAGATTCTAAGGTAAATTGAAAATGACTTTTCACTTTGAAAAATTATTGTAAGAGAAAGTTTAAGAAGATTTTAAGAGATTTAAAGAATGATCAAAGAAGAATATGGAAGATTTTAAGGATTTTATTTGCTGGATTTTCAAAAATTGCAGGAAAATTTCGATTAATTTAAAAATATATTTAGAAGTTCTGAAAAAAATGTTAACACATTTCGTTTAAATTACTTGAAATAATTACAAGTTTTTAATTAATTTTAAATCTTTTCAAAACTTTTACATACCTCTTAAAATTATTAGCATTTTTTCTGCAAACAATAAGTATTCAATTGTTATTTATGCGTCAAAATTTAACAATTTCACTTATAAATCAAACACTTTTAAATAAAAAAATTAAAATTGTAACGCTAAAAGATTAAAAGTTCTTCGAAAATCTAAAGACTCAAAGCTTTCTATGTAAAACTATTCAGTTTCAAATTGTTTTTTTGTTTTATATTTGGTTTCAATTTAATCGTCTTAAATGAACAGCGAAATATTGCTAAATATTAAATACTTATTCTTTTTCTACATTAAGAAATTTCCAATTAAATGGGATAAAAATTAAATAATTTAGACTCACAATATTTTAAATTGAATAAAAACCTTTAATTATGACTAAATGATTATGGATTTATTTTTAAGTTGAAAATAGTAAAACGCAAGTTTACAATTTTTAATAGCTGAAAAAATGATTAGAAATAATATATTAATACATTTATTTATGAAATTTAATATAAAAATAATATAAAGAAATACCTGAAAATCTGGATTAAATAATATTATTTATATTTACAGTTGATAAAATAAAACTATTTTTTCTCCAAAATTTTCAACTCTAAATGCTTTTAATTTGTAACTGTTTAAATCTTCAAAACTGCATTTCAATTATTTTAAAACCTGTTAAAATCAAACTTGGGCAGATTTTTCTTCTGAAAATTCGTAAAATTCTCGGTTTCCCGGTCCGGCGGCCACCCTGTTTTTTATAAAAAAAATTCTTCGATTTTAAAAACTTCTAATTTTTCATTTTTTTTTAACCTTTAGAACTGCATTTTAAAATTCTTTAAATTAAAATAGTATATGCTTGAAAATTTAAAAATTTTTAAAGTGAAACAATAATTTAGAAAAATCACAATTTAGAAAATTATTTAAAGACGGTTGAAATCATATTTGGAAAACATTTTTATTCTAAAAAGTTGTAAAATTCCCGGTCAAAAAATAAATTCACTGTCAATTCCCGAGTTTCCCCGGTCCCATAAAATTCCCTCTAGGGACGAGGGTTTAAAAAATAACCCAAAATTTATAAGGTATTTTATGGAAGACCCTTTAGTTAACTGAAAAGAGAATATTCTTACCGAGAGCAGAATGACTGTGAATTTAAAGATGGAAATGATACAATGTCATCGACGTTTTTCCATTTTTGGGGTGTTTTTCTTTTAGTATCGACTAGGCCTCCTGCAGGTATAATATGTAAAGATCCATCCACGCACGCTATCAAGAGTCCGTATCCAGAAGGATCAAAACAAAGGGCTGTTATTGCTTTACAGGATCCTTGAAACCATGGCACATTTTTTATTACAGGTGGCTGAGAAGTATCAGCGAGATAGTAAAGACCAAGATCTAGCGTTCCAATAGTAAAAGCCAGCAATTCCTTTCCACTAGACTCATGTCGAGCACATAAACGAATATCACTTGCTTTAATTATGCATTGTAATTTGAATAGATTTTCATCTATCAAATTAATGGCTTTTTCATTCTTCTCAGAAATGGCTTCTTCGGTCAATAAAACATTTAAAGAACGTCTCGCCATTCTGAGGCCTGATCTATTCTATAAATAAAAAATACCTTTATTTACGCACTCTCAACATTCCTGACAATATTAAAAATTGACAATTTCTTCAACCTCAGCATACTCTAGAATTTTGTATTTCTGTCAGACACTTCACATTCTCACTTTATTTTGATACTTTGTACGATATCACTTTTCGCACCGCTCACATTTTTTAATCTAAAATCCCATTTATACTTTGGAAATCAGTAAACGTCAAAACACTCTTGAAATCATCTTGAAATGATGACCCTATGCAATATTGCGTGACCATTCATGATGACCACTAATGACTACGATGGCCAGAGATATATCATGGTGCAAGATAAAGAGGTATCGCAATGCACAAGACGTATTTTCGTTCACTTCGGCGCAGACTACTGCGCCTCTGGAGCTGACCGGAACCCAGAGTTTTAGATAACGTGCGAAAAATTCAAAATGCGTTTTAATATTAAAATGCGTTAAATGTCGTTAAATTATGCATAGACACTTTTGTTGGATTCACAAGATTTGCAAATATTTCATTTATTAGTTTGGATATTAACCGATTTTCAAGAACTTTGTTTTCATTTTTTTTTAATTATATCACGAAATTCATTCAGCTAATAAAAATTTAATTGAGCTAAGTCTTTATAATTTCAGCCATTGTCATTTCATAATAATGAAAGAGTCATTCGTGATAGGCATACGAAAGTCAAAGAAAGTAGACCTCTGCTCGCAGTGGGGAGCCTGTCTCGGAGCCTACCTAGCTGCTCGGCCCGGGGTGGCTTCCCCTGCCAGCGGCAAGCTAATCTGCTGGCAGCACTAGTTTGGTAAACGCTGAGCTAGAAGAGTGTCCCAGAACAGGCCCCTCATTGTTTTTGATTTGTTTTATTTTACGTGTTCCGCTAATTTTCAACTCTGCGTTCCAAAACCTCCGTTAAGTCTGATTATAGAGTCCGTCAGGTCCCCAGAGTAGGTACACCCCGCGATGCAGCCTCTCTGGTTCATTTACTCCAGATTTATAGTCCGATAAGCTACAAAAAAACGAGTTTTCCACAAAATAGTTCAATTTTCAAGCAAATATTTGAACTTTGAATCAAAAAAATAACTTTCGAACAAATGAGTTCAATTATTAAGCAAAGAGTTGATTTTTGAACCAACAAAGATAAAGTCTCAACTTAAGATTATATTTATGATATTAATAATTTCGACAATTCTGTCAACATTAATCCTTCTCGTTTAAAAATTCTTTTTTTTCGGTGGAAAATTCAATTTTTTTAATTGAGAGTGCAAATGTCTGATTGAAAACTGATCTGTTTTAGTTGCTTGACATTTTCTTCTCAAGTGAAAATCTATCTATATTGTTGAAAATTCAACTGTTTCATCGAAAATACCTGTTTTTGGCTGTGATTCGGATATGAATATTTCTTGAAAATTAGT
>NC_046663.1:47962918-47971954 GCF_010883055.1 Belonocnema kinseyi
GAATGAGACCCTACTTAGAAGAGACAGAAGAAGTCACAGAAACACGAGAGCCTGCATGAAAAAATGCATGGACATAAAAGAAGCTAGAGAAGTATGCCAGGATAGGAAAGTATGGCGGCAAGTAGTTAATAAAAAGAGTGTCAGTAGAGTGAATGACGCCTGAAACAAAGACCTTGGCTTGAGACCTTGCTAGAGAGATTGATCAGCAACCTGGGTCGGAGCAGTGTTGCGGAACGACCGTGTTATTTACTTAAATAGCACGAGAATTCTGGATCAATCTGAAAAATCTCTATCCCTTCCACACACTACTCCTTTTCCCTGCCGAGTGAGTCACGCCTACCCCGAAAGGGAAATGGCTTAATGGTGTAATAATAATAATAATATTAATTTTTCTACCAAACAAATGAAATTTCAACCACATGATGAACTTTTAACGAAAAAGAATTAGTTTTGAACAAATTGCTGAATTTTAAAAAAACAATTAAATTTGTAATAAAAAAAAACATTAATTCTAAACGAAAAATACAATATAGTTGGATTTTGTATTGGGTTCTATCAATTCAGTAATCTTTCGGGCGAAAAAGCGAGAAGTTTCTTGAAGGTACTTGTTATCTAAAACTTGTAATACCTGCATATTACACGATACACATTATGATTAATTTGATAAACTTACATTTTTCTCCTAATCAAAAACAAAGAAATTATTTAAGACACAGATTTGAATCTCGTGCACTTGCAAGGCCTCCGGGTACCGGCTTCCGGTAAGTTCTGACGAATCCAAAGTCGATACGGTTATGTCTCAACTCTCGAGAGTTTTAGAAAGTTCATAATACTTTTGTGACAGCGCACAATTCCACAGAAAAATTATTAAGTTTGCAAGTAATGAAAATTCAGTCGTCAGAGAATGTTTTCTTAAAATTAAATTCTTTCTCTGAACACTTTAATTTATGCTTCTGGGTAATGAGGGTGGTCCAAAAATGCAACGAAATTTTTTTGTTCAATATAGAGGGCAGAACCCCCCCCCCCCCCCCCCCCCCCCCCCCCCAATAGTTTTCGTTTCTCATTTTAAATCAATGTTAATTAATATTTTAATTTCAGAAAAAAAAATTACGAATTTTTTTCTCAAAAAATGGAAGCTTTTGGGCGAAGGGTGTCTTGCCTTGTAGCTCAAAAAGTGTTTTTTGGGTTACCCTAATGTGTATAGTACTCAAATGTATCTTTAAATTCAAATTCTTTTCCGCCAGTTTAATGCGCAGAGAGCTCGCGCGTCGAAAATCATCAAGATGTCGTCCTCTCTCCTCTGCTCATCTCTGTCCCTACCCATCTGCTCTCTTTTTAGGCATTTTACTTTTCTGACTTTGCTCTTTGCGTTAGCTGCAGCTGCTTTGTTTCCGGATACTCGTCGTAAATGGAGACAAACTGCGGTCATGCCTCGCCTGCTTGATTTCAGTAAATTAATTTCTTTCTATACCGAGGCTTTTAATACAATTTCTTAGAAAAGAATCATTTTAATCGCGGACGTGACTCGCTCTCAATCAGTGATCAATCAAAATGGGAGTCCCCAAGTTTTTTAGATACATAAGCGAAAGGTATCCTTGCCTCAGCGAAAAGCTCAAGGAATATCAGGTAAGGGATGTTATTAATTATTCGCAATTTTGAAAAGTACTTTTTTCATTTTCGCAAACTTATTCCCACTCATAAACCCCAGCATAACCTTACTTCAGCCTTAATTTTTCAATACGTATACCATTAATTACGTCTTTAAATGATAGATTAATGATATTTAATTGAATATTTACACTCATTTTTTAATTTCTAGTAACCTTAAGTAGTTAGATATTCTGGAGTAAACGTTATGTTATGATACTTTTTTTCAAATACAAAATTGAAAAAGTTAATGACAGTTCTTTCGCATTGTTTCATATTTCAGTAAATCAAAGTGGTCAATGATTAATTTGAATACGTTTTTTACTAAATAAAAATTTTGAGTACTCACATTTTTATTTATTTTGATTGTTTACTACATTCTATTCACATAAAAATAAATTTCGCCTTGTACCCTAACTAGTATATGCTGGTACAAGATCAATTTGAGGTCATAAATATTTGTGTACCTTGTGACGATTACCATGATCTCACTAATCAAATTTCACTAATTTTTTTAAATCCTTAAAATGCGCACAAGACTAAAACAAGCGGTAAGAAAACTATTCCACTAAACTCATATGCAATTTATGATTCTTTTTTATAGATACCAGAATTTGATAATTTATATTTGGACATGAATGGTATTATACACGGTTGTTCGCATCCGAATGATGCAGATGTACAGTTTCGTATTACGGAAGAGAATATTTTCAAGAATATATTTCACTATATAGAAATATTGTTCCGCATGATACAGCCACAAAAGGTTTTTTTCATGGCTGTCGATGGTGTTGCTCCAAGAGCAAAAATAAATCAACAAAGAGGCCGACGATTCAGATCGGCGAAAGAAGCCGAAGTTTTAGAGAAAAAGGCCCAAGCTAAAGGCATCGATTTGCCGAATGAAGCTAGATTTGACTCTAACTGCATCACACCTGGCACACTTTTTATGGCGAAACTTACAAAGCAGCTGAAATACTTCATTACTTATAAGATCTCAACGGACAAACTTTGGCAAAAGTGCAAAGTCGTTTTAAGTGGTTCCGAGGTAATACATTTTTTCATTAAAACTATCTAGGTGTGTCTGAAGAGGGTGGTCGCTGATTAGGGAGAACTTGGAAATTAGAGAAAAGTTAGGCTGTTTTTTTTTGGTCAGGAAAAGTCCGGGAATTTTCGTTAGATGTGCTTCAAGTAACTGCTTATTTCTGAATTTTCTTTAATACTTTTGAAATCTTTTTTTTTCTCAAAAAATTCCTAGTAATTTTTAAAAGTTTCAAAGGATTTGAAATATTCTAGACTATTGATGAAAATTCCAAAGAATTTTTAATAGATTTCAATCGTTTGAAAAGATTTTAAAATTTGTACGGTATCTTTAAAAATTACAAGGATTTTTTCAAGCTTTAAAGGATTTAAAGAATTTTAGACTATTGTAAAAGATTCTAAAAAAATTCCTTCATTGAAAATTTTATATTTAGCTAATTAAGTATATTCGAGATTTTAATAATTTGAAGGGATTCTAGAGCTAGGTTGTAAAAAATTCCCAGGAATTTTTAATAGATTTCAATAATTTGAAAAGATTTTAACGTTTTTAAAGAATTTTCAAAAGTTTCAAAAAATTGAAGTACTTTAGACTATTGTAAAAGATTCTAAAGAATTTGTTAAATTTTAATAATTTGAAGGGATTTTAAAGATGTTGAGGTATATTACAAAATTCGAAGTAATTTTCAAATCTTTCAAAGGATTTGAAATATTCTGGGCAATTGTCAAAGATTGCAAGAATTTTTAAAATAGATTTCAATCATTCGAGAAGATTTTAAATTTTGTACGGTATTTTCATAAGTTTCAAATTTCAAAGAATTTCAAATATGTCAAGCTGTTGTAAAAGAAATTTATTGTAAACATTTTCCAGGTATTTTTTAAAGTTCCAAGGAATTTTCATAAATTACAAACATTTTCATACGATTTGAAATATTTCCAGAATGTCTAGTAACCTTGAAAACCAGGAAATATCCTTGATTTTTTAAGGAAAACCTTAAATTTAAATTATTATATTTTTTTTAACAGTAATTTTGTCGACATGCGGAGAGTAATTTAAATCCTTTAGCCTATTATGAAAGAAACATCTCGTTTAGAAAAAATCTTGCTGCTAAATTTTTTTTTATTTATCAAGATATAATTTATCTTTTGTTTATTACAGAATAAATAAATATATTTCAAGGCACTTTTTGTTGAGGTGTTCAACGTTAGAATGAGTTATGGCCATAAAACGGATTTTTCGAGGGGTCTGCCACAAAAATGTTAAAACTTTAAAGATTTAAAGGATTTTAAAAAGGGTACAGTACACCAGATTTCAAAAATTTGAAACGATTTCAAGATTTTTAAAAACATTTTAGAAGATTTCAAAATATTTCAAATAATTCAATGACTTCAACGAATACAAAAGATGTTCCAAACAAAGATTTCGAACATTGCACAAAGATTTTTAAACTTTCAACAGATTTTAAAGATTTCAAACCATTTCAAAGATTTTAAATAACTTGAAAATTTTTCCGGAGATGTCAAAGAATTTCACAAAAGTTTCAAAGATTTCAAGGATTTCAAACCATTTCAAAGATTTTAAACGATTTAAAAATGTTTGACAAGATTTTAAACGATTACGAAAGATTTCCGAAAATTTCTCAAATATTTTAAAGAATTCTTGAAGATTTCAAAACATTTCAAGAATTTCAAAGATTCCAAGAAGGGTACATTACACCAGATTTCAAATATTTCAAAACATTTAAAAGATTTTTAATGATTTTGAAAGGTTTCAACAAATTTGAGAAGATTTGAAAAGATTTTAATCATTTCAAACGAACAGAAAAGATTTGAAGTGCAAAGATTAAAGAAACATTTCAAAAATATTTAAAAGATTTTATAAAGATTTTAAAAAACTGCTCAACGTTTTCGTAGATTTCAAGGACTTAAAAGATTTCAACAAGGGTACAGTACAAAAGATTTCAACGATTTTAAACGATATCAAAGTTTTTTACAAGATTTAAAAATATTTCAAATATTCCAGTGATTTTAAACGATTACAATAAATTTCAATCAAGATTTCACAAATATTTTAAATATTTCATTGATTTCATACGAATACAAAAGACTTATTCACAATTTCTTTAAAGAATTCATGAGGATTTCAAAAGATTTCAAGAATTTCTAAACATTTGAGAAGATTTCAAAAGACTTTAATGATTTTAAACAAACACTAAAGATTTCGCAAACAAAGATTAAAGAAAGAGTTCACAAAGATTTCAAGAATTTTAAAGATTTTACAAATGCTTTGAAAAATGCCAATAAAAATGAAATGGCTCATTTTTTACATGTATGACAAACTTTTATTTCATTATTTGATGTAAAAAAGGAGACCTGGAAAATTTTGAATCCTTCACCTGGAAAAGACCTTGAATTTTGTTCCGAAGAATCGCTAGACATCCTGATTTCAAGCTTTTGTCAAAGAAGTCTATTGTAAACATTTCCCAGGAATTTTTAATAGATTTTAATAATTTGACAATATTTTAACATTTTTACGGAATTTTCAAAAATTCCAAGGAACTTTTTTAAGTTTCAAAGGATTTGTAGCCTTTTAGACTATTGTGAAAGATTCTCAAGATTTTAAGATTTTAATCATTTGAAGGGATTTTAAAGATTTTAAGGCATTATTAAAAATTCCAAGTAATTTTCAAAAGTTTCAAAGGATTTAAAATATACCGAGCTGTTGTCAAAGATTGCAAGGAATTTTTAATAGATTTCAATCATTTGAGAGGATTTTAAGTTTTATACGGTATTTTCATAAGTTCAAAATTTCAAAGGATTTTAAATGTTTCAAACTGATGTAAAATAATGTCAACGTAAACAATTTCCAGGAATTTTTATAGAATTTTCAAAAGTTTCAAAGAATTGAGGTATTTTAGACTAGCATAAAAGATTCTAAAGAATTTTTTCAATTTCATTAATTTGAAGGGATTATAATGATTTCGAGGTATATTGCAAAATTCCAAGTAATTTTCAAATATTTCCAAGAATTTGAAATATTCTAGACTATTCACAAAGCTTCCAATTAATTTTAAATATATTTCAATAATTTGAGAAAATTTTATATTTTGTATGGTATTTGTAAAAGTTTCAAATTTCAATAATTTTAAAAGATTTTACAAATTTTACGGAATTTTCAAAAGTTGCAAAGAATTGAAGGATTTTAGACTACTGTAAAATATTCTAAAGAATTTTTAAAATTCTAATAATTTGAAGGGATTTTCAAGATTTTGAGGTATATTACAAAATTCCAAGTAATTTTCAAAAGATTTGAAATATTCTGGGCTAGTGTCAAAGATTTTAAAGAATTTTTAAAAAAGTTTCAAATTTCAAAAAAATTTTAATATTTCGAGATGTTGTAAAAGAAGTCCATTGTTGACATTTCCTGGAATTTATAATAGGTTTCAATAATTTGAGACGATTTTGCAAATTTTACGGTATTTTTAGCAATTACAAGGAATTTTTTTAAGCTTCAAAGGATATGAAGAATTTTAGACTATTATAAAATATTCTGAAGAAATTCCTTCATTGAAAATTTTATATTCATCTGGTGAAATATATTCGCCGAGATTTTAATAATTTGAAGTGATTTTAGAGGATTTTAAATATTTTAAGGCATTAAGCCTAGGCTTATTTCTGAATTTTTTAAAATACTTTTGAAATCTTTTTTTTTTTAATTCTAAGTAATTTTGAAAAACTTTCAAAGGTTTTGAAATATTCTAGACTATTGACAAAGGTTCTAAGGAATTTTCAATATGCTTCAATAATTTGAAGGGATTTTAAAGATTTTAAGGCATATTTAAAAATTCCAAGTAATTTTCAAAAGTTTCAAAAGATTTGATATATTCCTGGCTCTTTTCAAAGATTGAAAGGAATTTTTAATAGATTTCAATAATTTGAGAAAATTAAAAATTTTGTACGGTATTTGTAAAAGTTTCAAACTTCAAGATTTGAAATATGTCGATAATTTGAAAAGATTTGACAAATTTTACGGAAGTTTCAAAAGTTTCAAAGAATTTGAAATATTCTTCGCGATTGTAAAAGATTTTAAAGAATTTTAAATTGATTTCAATAATTTGAGAGGATTTCAAATGTTGTACGGTATTTTTAAAGCTTTCAAATTTCGAAAGATTAGAAATATTTCAAGCTGTTGTAAAAGAAATCTATTGTAAACATTTCCCATGAATTTTAAATAGATTTCGATCATTTGAAAAGATTTTACAAATTTTACGGAATTTTCTAAGTTCCAACGAATTTATTTTAGACTATCGTAAAAGATTCTAAAGAATTTTGTAAATTTTAATAATTTGAAAGCATTATAAAGATTTTGAGGTGTATTGCAAAATTTTCCAAGGATTTGAAATATTCTAGACTATTGACAAAGATTCCAAGGAATTTTAAATATATTTCAATAATTTGAGAAGATTTTTAAGATTTTTCGGCATTTAAAAAAATTCCCAGGAATTTTCTTAAATTATAAATAATTTCATAGGATTTAAAATATTTTAAGCTTTTCTCAAAGAAGTCTATTGTAAACATTTCCCAGGAATTTTTAATAGACTACAATCATTTGAAAAGATTTTACGGAATTTTCAAAAGTTTCAACAGATGGAAGTATTTTAGTTTAAAGTAACAGATTCTAAAGAATTTTTAAAATTTTAATAATTTGAAGGAAATTTAAAGATTTTAAGGTATATTACAACCTTCCAAGTAATTTTCAAAAGTTTTAAAGGATTTGAAATATTCCGGGCTGTTGTCAAAGATTGCAAGGAATTTTTAATAGATTTCAATTATTTAAGAGGATTTTAAATGTTGCACGGTATTTTTAAAAGTTAACATTTTCAAAAGATATGAAATATTTCAAGCTGTTGTAAAAGAAGTATACTGTAAACTTTTTCCAGGATTTTTTACGGAATTTTTAAAATTTCAAAGAATTGAAGTATTTTAGATTATTGTAAATGATTTTAAAGAATTTTGGAAATTTCATTAATTTTAAGGGGTTTTAAAGGATTTCAAAGATTTTAAGGTATATTTAAAAAATTATTAGTAATTATAAAAAGTTTCAAAGGATTTGAAATATTCTGTGCTATTGTAAAAGATTTAAATTTTTAAAAATTAAATTTCAATAATTTGAGAGGATTTTAAATGTTGTACGGTATTGTTAAAAGTTTCACATTTCAACAGATTTGAAATATTTCAAGCTGTTTTAAAAGAAATTTATTGTAAACATTTTCCAGGAATTTTTAATAGATTCCAATAATTGGAAACGATTTTACAAATTTTAAGGAATTTTCAAGAGTTTCAAAGAATCGAAATATTTTAGACTATTGTAAAAGATTCTAAAGATTTTTAAAAATTTTAATAATTTTGAGATATTTTAAAGATTTTGAGGTATATTACAAAATTCCAAGTAATTTTTAAAAGTTTCCAAGGATTTGAAATGTTCTAGACTATTGACAAAGATTCCAATGAATTTTTAATATATTTCAATAATTTGAGAGGATTTTTAAAATTTTGCGGTATTTTTACAAATTCCCAGGAATTTCCATAAATTACCAATAATTTCGTAGGATTTGAAATATTTTCAGCTTTTGTCTAAGAAGTCTATTGTAAATATTTCCCAGGAATTTTGAATAGATTTCAATAATTTGAATAGATTTTAAAATTTGTACGGTATCTTTAAAAATTCCAAGGAATTTTTTTTAAGCTTCAAAGGATTTGAAGAATTTTAAACTATTTTAAAAGATTCTAAAGAAATTCCTTCATTGAAAATTTCATATTTATCTGATGAAACATACTCTCCAAGATTTAAAAAATTTGAAGGGATTCTAGAGGACTTTCAAGATTTTAAGGCATATTTAAAAATTCCAAGTAATTTTCAAAAGTTTCAAAGGATAGATTTCAATCATTTGAGAAGATTAAAAAATTTGTACGATATTGTTAAAAGTTTAAAATTTCAAAAGATATGAAATATTTCAAGCGGTTGTAAAAGAAATTTATTGTCAACATTTCCCACGAATTTTGAATAGAATTCCATAATTTCAAAAGATTTTACAAATATTACGGAATTTTCAAAAGTTTCAACGAATTGAAGTATTTTTAGACTATCGTAAAAGATTCTAAATAATTTTTTTAATTTCATTGATTTGAAGGGATTATAAAGATTTCGAGGTATATTACAAAATTCTAAATAATTTTCAAAAGTTTCGAAGGATTTGAAATATTCTAGACTATTGACAAAGATTCCAATGAATTTTTAATATATTTCAATAATTTGAGAGGATTTGAAAGATTTTGCGGTATCTTTAAAAATTC
>NC_046663.1:47972054-48054826 GCF_010883055.1 Belonocnema kinseyi
GATTGGAAATATTTCAATAATTTGACAAGATTTTACGGAATTTTCAAAAGTTTCAACGAATTCAAGTATTTTAGACTATCGTAAAAGATTCTAAAGAATTTTGGAAATTTTAATAATTTGAAGGGATTTTAAAGATTTTGAGGTATATTACAACATTCGAAGGAATTTTCAAAAGTTTCAAAGTATTTGAAATATTCTAGGCCATTGTCAAAGATTGCAATGAATTTTTAATAGATTTCAATCATTTGAGAGGATTTTAAATATTTCAAGTTATTGTAAAAAAATGGATTGTAAACATTTTCCAGGAATTTTTACGGAATTTTTTTAAGTTTCAAAGAATTAAAGTAATTTAGACTTTTGTAAAAGAGTTTAAAGAATTTTTGAAATTTCATTAATTTGAAGGGGTTCTAAAGGATTTCAAAGATTTTAAGGTATATTTAAAAAATTCTAAGTAATTTTGAAAATTTGCCAAGGATTCTAAATATTCTAGGTTATTGACAAAGATTTCAAGGAGTTTTTAATATATTTCAATTATTTGAGAAGATTTTTAAGATTTTGCGGTATTTTGAAAAGTTCCAAGGATTTTTCATAAATTACAAATAATTTCAAAAGTTTAAAAGAATTGAAGTATTTTAGACTATTATAAAAGATTCTAAAGAATTTAAAAGATTTATTGTATATTTAAAAATTCTAAGTAGCTTTCAAAAGTTTCAAAGGTTTTGAAATATTCTGGGTTATTGTCAAAGATTCCAAGGGATTTTTAATAGATTTCAATCATTTTAATATATTCTAAAGGATTTTAAAGATTTGAAGGTATATTAAAAAATTCCAAGTTATTTGAAAAGTTTCAAAGGATTAAAGTATTTTCGACTATTAAAAAAGATCCTAAAGAATGTATGAAATTTTAATAGTTTGAAGGGATTCTCAAGAATTTTAAAGATTTTAAGGTATATTTAAAAATACTAAGTAGCTTTCAAAAGTTTCAAAGGTTTTGAAATATTCTGATTTCTTGCCAAAGATTGCAAGGAATTTTCAATGGATTTCAATAATTTGAGAAGTTTTGAAATTATGTATGGTATTTTTAAAAGTTTCAAATTTCAAGCTGTTGTACAAGAAGTATTTTGTAAACATTCCCCAGGAATGTTTAATAGATTTCAATAATTTGAAAAGATTCTACGGAATTTTCAAAAGTTTTAAAGGTTTTGAAATATTCTGGGCTATTGTAAAAGATTCCAAGGAATTTTTAATATATTTCTATAGTTTGAAAATATTTTAAAGATTTTGCGATATTTTTAAAAGTTCCAAGGAATTTTGATAAATTACAAATAATTTCAAAAGATTTGAAATATTTCAAGCTGTTGTAAAAGAAATTTATTGTAAACATTTCCCAAGAATTTTGAATAGATTTCAATAATTTGAAAAGATTTTAACAGTTTTAAGCTTTCTTTAAAAATCCCAAGGAATTTTCAAAAGTTTCAAAGAATTGAAGTATTTTAGATTATTGTAAAAGATTCTAAAAAATTAATTTAATTTTAGTCATTTGAAGGGATTCTAAAGAATTTTAAGGATTTTAAGGTATATATAAAAATGCTAAGTAGCTTTGAAAAGTTTCAAAGATTTTGAATTTTCTGGGCTATTGTCAAAGATTCCAAGGGATTTTAAATAGATATCAATAATTTTAATATATTCTAAACGATTGTAAAGATTTGAAAGTATATTTAAAAATCCCAAGTAATTCTAAAAAGTTTCCAAGGATTTTAGGTATTCTAGGTTTTTGTCAAAGATTCAAAGGAATTTTTAATAATTTGAGAGGATTTGAAAAGTTGTGCATTTTTTTAAGTTCCAAGGAATTTCAAAAATTTCAAAGAATTATTTTCGACTATCGTAAAAGATTCTTAAGAATTTTTGAAATTTTAATCATTTGAACGTACTTTAAAGAATTTAAAAGATTTTAAGACATATAAAAATTCTACATTATTTTCAAAAGTTTCAAAGGATTTGAAATATACTGACTATTGTCAAAGATTCCAAAGAATTTTTATAGATTTCAATAATTTGAGAGGATTTTAAATATTTCGCGGCATTTTTAAAAGTTCCAAGGAATTTTCATAAATCACAAATAATATTATAGGATTTAAAATATTTTAAGTTTTTCTCAAAGAAGTATTTTTTAAACATTTCAGTTGAATTTGTAATAGATTTCAATATTTTAAAAAATATTATCAAATTTTTATGGTATTTTAACAAATTTAAAGGAATTTTTAAACGTTTTACAGAGTTTGCAGCATCTATGACTATTGTAAAAGATTCCAAAGAATTTTTTAAATTTTAACAGTTTCAATGTACTCTAAAGAATTTTAAAGATTTTAAGACATTTACAAATTCTACGTTATTTTCAAAACTTTCAAAGGATTTGAAATATTCTGGCTATTGTTAAAGATTCCAAGAAGTTTCAAATATATTTCAATAATTTAAAAGGATTTAAAAGATTATACCGTATTTTTATAAGTTCCAAGGAATTTTTATAAGTTTCAAATAATTTCAAAGGAGTTAAAATATTTTAAGCTGTTGTAAAAGTAATCTATTGTTAATATTTCCTAGGAATTTTTAATGGATAAGTATTTCAGATTATTGCTAAAGATTCTAAAGAATTTTTGAAATTTTAATAATTTTAAGGGATTCTAAAATTTTTTTAAAGATTTTAAGGTATATATAAAAATTTTACATTATTTTCAAAAGTTTCAAAGGATTTGAAATATTGAAGGCTATTACCAAAGATTACAAGTAATCTTAAATAGTTTTCAATAATTTGAGAGGATTTTACGCATTTTTTAAAAGTCCCAAGACATTTTTATAAGTTTCAAATAATTTCAAAGTATTTGAAATATTTCAGGCTATTTAAAAGTTTAATTTTTGTTTTTCAATTATGCTATCATTTAGCTTACAATGCGTAATTCAAAATTTTTTGACTTTAAAAATTTATCATTTAAAATTTTTATTTTTAAGCTTACATTTTTAATTTAAAGAATTTTTAAATGCTTTCTTAAAGACTTGAAAAAATAAAAAATAAAAGCATTTGGCTTTTACTTTATAACTTTAAGTAATAAAAAGTGAACAAAGACGATTTTAAACCAGTTCAAAATTTAAGAATATTCAGATTTTAACGTTAAAACTTAAACGGTTTCAATTTGAAAGTCTTAGTCATTAAACAAATCTGAACGTGTGACTGAAAGTTTATAGGCTTTTTTCAACTTAAAAATAACTTCATAATAATATATTCTTGTTTAAGACAAGTAAATTGAAACCAAATATTTAAAAGTGAAGAATCTTTAACTGAATTGTTTGACATAGAAAATCTGGAATCGTTAAAATTTCGAAGAGCCTTTAAACTTTGAACTTTATAATGTTAAATGTTGTATTTGAAAAATGCTTAATTCGTAAGTGAAATTTTTATATTTTGATGTATAATTTACAAATTAACAATTGTAAAAAAAATTTTTGAGTAATTTTAAGAGATATTTAGGAGCTTTAAAAAGATAAAAAATTATCATGCAAATTTTAGAAAGTTTTCTTAAAATCTTCTAGAATCTTTTTTGAAAAAAATTTTTTTTTTAAATCTTTGAAAAAGTTTTTAAATATTCTCTTAAAATAAATTTCAAAATGAAAATTTATTTTTTAATTTTCCTAGGAATCTTAAGAAAATGTTTTTATTTTTTTGAAGCCTTTCAGAATTCTTGAAAAGAATCTAATTTTTTGTTTAAAATCTGCGAAAATCTACATTTTATTTTATATTAGGCTATCATTTGAAGTTTTACATTAAGTTTGAATCTTCAAAACTTCTACATATCTCTTAAAATTGCTCAAATTTCTCCTACAAATAATAAATGTTCAATTGTTATTTATACATCTAAATTGTAAAGAAATTTTCTAAAATTTGCAGGATTTTCTGAAAATTGTAAACAAAATTCAATTAATTTTGCCAGATATTCAGAAGTTGTGAAAAAAATGTCCAAAATAATTTTAAATTTAAAACCAATTTAAAACAACTTCTAGATTTTGAAATAAAAGTTTTGAAGCTTTCCAAGGATGTTTAAACTATATAAAAAGAAAATAATTGAATTTCTAATTTACGAAGTGTTTAGTTAACATTTTTTCAATTTTTCAATATTTGATGTTTCTAGCTTAAAATTCCTTAAATTATATAATTTTGAAAATTTCAAAAGTTCATTGATTGATTTTTTAATTTAGAGCATTGAAAATGATAACGTTAATTTATATATTTTTATATTGAAAAATGTTAGTACCTTCAATTTTCTACGCGTAAATTATTGAGCATTTGAATACAATATTTTTTAATCAAAAACTTTTAAATTTTCATTTTTAAAAGTTCAAAATTTAACAGTTTCACTTTGAGTGCTTTCATTTAAAGCTCAGTTTTTATTACCTCAAGTGGAAAATTTTGTAGCTTTAGTGTTCCATTTTTTAAATTTCATTGACCGTGAAAAATGTTTGCGAACCGGGAAATGACCGGAAATTTATTTTGTCGATTAAAACGGCCAACCTGCAAATGTATGCCTACAATATGCATGTAATTTTTAGGTTCCTGGTGAGGGAGAACACAAAATCATGGATTACATTAGGTATATGAAAGCTCAGCCGGATCATGATCCTAATACACGACATTGTTTATACGGTCTTGATGCCGATCTTATTATGTTAGGCTTATGTACACACGAACCTCATTTTTCCTTATTGCGAGAAGAGGTTGTCTTTGGGAAAAAACAAAAGAAAGTGTTAACTCCTGAAGAGAATAATTTTTGTCTTTTACATTTGTCGTTAATGAGAGAGTACCTGGAGCATGAGTTTTCTCCAATCAAGCAAAAACTCCCTTTTGAGTTTGATATTGAAAAAATTATCGACGACTGGGTATTAATGGGGTTCCTCGTAGGTAACGATTTCATTCCGAATCTACCAAATTTGCATATAAATCAAGGAGCACTGCCAATTTTATACAACGTGTATATGGAAGTTCTTCCTACGTTAACTGGTGCGTTGTGGATCACAAATTTTGATCCTAATTTTTAAAATCGGTTGATGAGAAACACCTGATTTACATGAATTTTTTGTTGTCAGGTTATATAAACGAAGCAGGTACATTGAACCTTGAACGTTTTGAAAAATTCATGGAAAGGCTTAGTCTCTTCGATGTGGAACAATTCGGAGAGGCATATGCTGACTTGAAATATTTTGAAGGTAAAACTGGTAGAAGACCTAATGAACTTGAAAGACATAGTTACAAAAATTCTGAGGATTCTTCAGATACGGGATCTTCGCCTACAAAACCAATGAGTAAAGCTTTGGCTTCCTTAATCAAGGCAACTGAAGACTCGGTAAGATTTTAAAAATTTACAGCTTTTTTAAATTAAAATATTACTTTGTCAGGGTTGCTACAGCTCAGGGAATTGTGGAAAGTCAGGGAATTTATAACTGATCAGAGATGTCAAGGGAAACCTTAAGTCGTACAGGCATATAATTTTTTTTTTATTTTGAAAATTCATCTTGTGGTTGATCATTTTATTATTTTATTGAACAACTTATTTTTTCGTTGAAGATTCATCTTTTTGATTTGAAAACTTATCTCTTATCGTAGAAATTTAACCTTTTTTTGTTACAAACGCAACTGTTTGGTTTAAAATTAATCTTTTCTTCTTGTTGAGAATTCAACTATTTTCTTCAAAAATCGTCTTTCTTGAATGAATTTAGCTTTTTTTTTTGGTTCAGAATTAAAATTTTAGTGTTGAAATATCCACTAGTACATTTTTGGTTGAAAATGGAACTGCTTAGTTGAAAGTTGAACTACTTTCTTGTAAATTCATTTTTTTCATCGAAGATTCATAATCTTTGTTAAAAATTCGTTATTTTTTTTAAGCATATTTTTAAACTGAAAATTGATCTGTTTTTATGGATATAAAACTGATTGGTTGTAAATGAAGTTTTTTGTTAATTATTCATATTCTCGGCTTGAAATTTAAACTTCTTTTTATAGATAATTCGTCTTTTCGACATGAAAATTCAACAATTTGGTAGAAAATTTACCCATTTGGTTAAAAAATCATGTATTTGCTTAAAAAATCATCTTTTTATAGAAAATTACTCCTCTTGGTTCTTTAGTTGAAAATTTGACTGTTGTGTTCAAAAATTCGTATTTTTTGGTTGAAAATCAATGTTATTAACTAAAAATTTATCTTTGTTTTGTGAAAATTTGCCTATTTTTGTTAAAAATCCATCATCCTAGTTAAAAAATGATTTCTTTGTTGTAAATTAAACTATTTTGTTGAAAAATCATTTTTTTTAAACTTAAAATGTTTTGATTCAGGATTTAACTAGTTGGTTGACATTTAGTATTTTTGTTTGTTTAATTTAACTGTTCTTTATCGGAAATTAAAATATTTCTGATGGGAATATGAATTGTTACACTTTTTGTTGAATATTCCCTTTTTCAATTAATTGTCTTAACTAAAATACAAATTATTCCCTTCTTGGATAAAAATTTATCTTTTTGAGTTGAGAACGCAACTATTTGTTTTTAAATTCCTGAATTTTGTTGAAAATAAGACTTCTTTGATCGTAATATTAACAACTTGGATAAAAATTATTTTTTATGGTTGCAGATTCATCATTATCGTTTAAAATTTTTTTTTAACTGAAAATGTATCTTTCGTAATTGAAAAGTTATTTATTTTGTTGAATTTTAATCTTTTTTGGTAGAAAATTAACCTTCTTGGTTAAAAATTCATCTTCTTGGTTGATTGTTTAAAAATACATTTTTTAGATTTTTGACATTTTTTGGTTAAGGATCCATCATGTTATTTTAAAATTCATTTTTCAGTTTAAAATTAATTTTTTAAACTGAAAATATATCTATTCCATTCTTAATTAAGAATTGATTTTTAAGTTGAAAATTTGTTTTTATTTTTTGTTGAAGATTCATCATTTTAGCTTAAAAGTAATTTCTTGTTTAAAAGTTAAACAAATTTATTGCAAACTAATGAATGCTGACAAAAATTAAATCAACTTTTATATCAACTATTTGGATAAAAATTAATTTTTTTGGTTGAAGCTTCATCGCTTTAGTTTAAAATTGTTGTTTTTTTTTATGAAAATGTATCTATTTCATTCAAATTTGATGTTTGAATTGATTGGATTCTCATAAAGTCTGATATTTATTCTATTTTTTTGTCGAAATTTTATCTTCTTTAGTTGAAAATTCGTCTCTTTTGGCAGAAATTTAATTTTTTTGGTTTAAAATTGATTTCTTAGGTTGGAAGTTAAATATTTTGTTGAAAATTTGTCTTTTAGTTGAAAATTCATTTTTTGTTTTGTTTTGAAAATTAAGTTTTTGGTTTAAAAATTTATTTATGTATTTTCCGAAATTAACTAGTTTGTTCAAAATGTATATTTTTGGTAGAATTCAAATTATTTTGATTAGAAATTAACATTTTATTATGGAAATAAGAACTATTCCACTGTTTTTGAAAATGCCTTTTTTAGGTTCGGTTTTTAGAAAAAAAATTATCTTTTTGAGTCGAAAACTCAACTATTTGATTGAAAATTCGCCTTTTTTGGTAAAAAGTTAATTTTCTTAGTTATAAATTCATCTTTTTAGTTGAAAAATCGTTTCTTTGTTGGAATATTGAACTTTTTTTAATGTTAACTGTAAATCTAATCATTCCATTTATTGTTGAAAATTGATATTTTTTAGTCGAAAATTTATGTATTTTCTTAAGAAGTCGTCCTTTTTAGTATAAAATGTATCTTCTTGGTTGAAAATTCGTCTTTTTGGTTGAAAAATAACTATTTGTTTAAAAATGAATTTTTTCGTTGAAGATACATAATTTCAGTTTGAAATTAATTTCTTTGGTTAAAAATTAATTTTTTTAACTGGAAATTTATCTATTTAATCTTGTGTTAAAAATTGATCTTTTTAGTTAAAAATCCATGTTTTTTGTTTAAAAAAATCGTCTTGGTAGAAAATTAATCTTCTTGGTTGAAAATTCGTCTTTTCGGTTGAAATTTCAAACATTTGGTTAAAAGTTAATTTTTGTTTTGGTTGAAGAATCACAATTTTATTTTAAAATTCATTTATTTGTTTAAAAGTTAAACGTATTTGTTGAAAATTCATACATGTTGTTAAAAATTAGTTTTTTTAGTGGAAAAATGAACTATTTTATTTCGAATTGATATTTTTTGTGAAGATTCCTCTTTTTAGTTTGAATTTGAACTTAGTTTCAGGATTCAACCAGTTTATTGAAAATCTGTATTTTTTTTTGTTGGATTAATTTAAATATTTTTTTTGGAACTTTAAATATTTTTTGGTGGAAATATGAACTATTACACTTTTTGGTTGAAAATTCCCCTTTTTAAATTAATTTTCTTAACTAAAATATTCATTATTCCATTTTTGGATAAAAATGTATCTTTTTGAGTTGAAGACTTAACGATTTGGTTGAAAATTCGTCGTTTCTGGTAGACAATTAATCTTTGGTTGAAAATTCATCTCCTTGGTTTAAAATGTAACTATTTTCTTGGAAATTCTTTTTTGTTAATTCAAAATTAATTTTTTGCCTTGATATTTATGCTTTTTATTTGAAACGTCATGTATTTTCTTGAAATAAATTTTGAAGAAAGTACACAGAATAAACAGAAAATCAAATAATTAGTAAAAACTTCATCCATTTAACTGAAAATGAAATACTTTAAAGATCTTCAAATCTTCCTAAAATCATCCTACGCAATTTTCAGATGATCCCTTGTAAAATGTTGTGTGACTGTTTTCACTAAAAAAATTCTTTAAGATAAATTTAAAAACAAACATTTTTTTTTAATAAACATTATGGATTTTTTGAGTCTAAGGTTATTTTGTAGCAACCCTGTTTCTCCTTTTGCTTGACAATAATGTAAAATACATAAAAAAATTATTGCAGTTACTAGGCAATTCTGATGAAGACGAAGATCCTCTGGATGTGGATTCAGACGAAGAAATTTATAACCTAGAATTTGTTCAACACAAGCGAGATTATTACATGAATAAAATGGAATACGAAAATGTTGACGAGTAAGTGCATCACACTGTTATTAATCTCGACGATTTAAATACTTACTGCAGGGTGTTCAGCGTCCTTGACAACCTAGAATTCTTCTTGATTTTTTTTAAAACGGATTTTAAATATTTTAAAAAGGTTACAGTACACAAGATGTCTAAGGATTTCAAGAATTTCAAAGTTTTTAAAAGGGGGAGATTGCACCAGATTTCGAAGATTTTAACAGATTTCAATGATTTCAAAGGAACACAAAACGTTTTGCAAAAAAAGATTAAAGAAATATTTCAAAAATATTTCAAATATTTCATAAAGACTTCAAAACATTTCAAAACATTTCATTGCGTTTTTCAGGATTTCAAAGATTTTACACAAATTTTCAAAGATTTCAAACAGATTTCACAAACATTTCAAATATTTAAATGATTTAAAATGAATACAAAATATTTCAAGATTATTTCAAAGATTGTACCAAAATATTAAAAGATTTCATACAAATTTCGTAATGATTTCAAATTCAAAGATTTTAAAAGAATTTAGAAAGATTTCATAAATATTTCAAAAATTACACAAAGATTTTCAAACTTTCAGAAGATTTCAAAGATTTCCAAAAAGGGTATAGTAAGTCAAATTTCAGAACATTTCAAAGATTTCTCATTTTTTTTAGAAGATTTTGAAAGATTTCAAATATTTTAATGTTTCAAAATGAATACAAAAAATTTTAGAAAGATTTCATCGAAATTTCATAGATATGTCAAAAGAATACGAGAATTTCAAATATTTTAAAAAGTGTGCAGTATATCAGATTTCAAAGATTTAAAAATTTTAAAGATTTTAATTAATTTTGAAATTTTAGAATATTCCAAAAGATTTCACAAATATTTCAAAGAAGCCATAAGGATTTCAAGAATTTCAAAGATTTCAAAAAGATTACAGCTTCACGAAACAAAGTTAAAGAAAGATTTCACAAATATTTCAAAGATTTTATAAAGATTTCAGAATATCTCAAAACATTCAAAAAGATTTCAAGGATTTCGAAGATTTTAACAAAATTTTAAAAGATTTCAAACAGATTTCACAAATATTTCAAATATTTTAATTATTTTAAATGAATACAAACGGTTTCACAAGTATTTAAAAGATTTCCGAAAAATTTAATAAGGATTTTAAATAATTTTAAAGATTTAGAACGATTTTCAATTTGTTTAGAATGTTTCAAATATTTTACAAAGATTTCGAACATTCCAAAATATTTCGAAAGATTTCAAGGCTTTCAGAGATTTTACCAAAATACAAATACATATCATGACAAAATATATGACAAATATTTTAAAAGATTGCACAAAGATTTCAAATATTCTAATGATTTTAAATAAATACAGAAAAATGTCATCAAAATTTCTTATAGATGCCAAAAGAATACAAGAATTTTAAATATTTAAAAAAGGGTACAATATGCCCGGTTTCAAAGATTTAAAAAATTTCAAAGATTTTAAATAACTTCAAAATTTTTTAGAATATTTGAAAAGATTTCAAGAATTCAAAAGGTTACAGTAGATCAAAATACAAAACATTCTCAATATTTTAATCTAGTTTACATTTTTTTGTAGAAAATTTCAAAATATTTCACAAAAGTTTTAAATATTCCAGTGAATTCAAATAAAATGCAAGAATTTCAAATTTTTCAGAAGATATCAAAGATTTCAGAACATTGCGAAGGTTTTAAGCAATTTCAAAAGGTCTCAAGAAATTTGAGATTTCAAACAGATTTCAAATATTTTAATTATTTGAAATGAATACAAACGATTTCACAAGTAATTAACAAAATTCCTAAAAATTTAATAAGGATTTTTAATCATTTTAAAGATTATAAACGATTTCAAATTTGTTTAGAATAATTCAAAGATTTTACAAAGATTTTGAACATTCAAAAATATTTTTAAATCTTCAAAGGAGTTCAAAGATTTTACCAAAATACACATACATATAAATATTTGGCAAATATTTCAAAGATTTTATAAAAATTTCATAAAGATTTTAAACGATTTCAAAGTTGTTTAGAAGATTTCAAAAAATGTTACAAAGATTTCAAAGATTTTACAAAGATTTGTAACATTTCATAAAGTTTTTAGAACTTTTTTTGAAGATTTAAAAAGATTTCAATTATTCCAATGATTTTAAATGAATACAGAAAATGTTAGAAAGATTTCATAAAAATTTCATATAGATGCCAAAAGAATACAAGAATTTTAAATATTTAAAGAAGGGTACAGTATGCCAGATTTGAAAGATTTTAAATAACTTCAAAATATTTATAATATTTCAAAAGATTTGAAGAACTCAAAAGATTTCAAAAAGGTTACAGTAGACCAAAATACAAAACATTTCAAAGATATTAAACAAGTTCACATTTTTTTCGAAAATTTAAAAATATTTCACAAAAGTTTTAAATATTTCAGTGAATTCAAATAAAATTCAAGAATTAAAAATTTTTTAGAAGATATCAAAGATTTCAGAACATTTCGAAGGTTTTAAACAATCACAAAAAGTCTCAAGAAATTTGAGATTTGAAACAGATTTAAAATATTTTAATTATTTGAAATGAATACAAACGATTTCACAAGTATTTAAAAAGATTTCCTACAAATTTAATAAGGATTTTAAAAGATTTTAAATTTGTTTCGAATATTTCAAAGATTTTACAAAGATTTCGAACATTCAAAAGTATTTCAAAATCTTTCAAGGATTTCAAAGATTTTTTAAAAATTCATAAAGATATTTAACGATTTCAAATTTATTTAGAAGATTTAAAAAAACGTTACAAAGATTTCAAGGATTTTACAAAGATATCAAACATTTCACAAAATCTTAAAAATATTTTTTTAGAATATTTAAAAAGATGTTACAAATATTTGAATGATTTAAAATAAATACAGAAAATGTTAGAAGATGTCAAACAAATTTCTTATAGATGCCAAGAGAATTTTAAATATTTAAAAAAGGTTACAGTATTCCAGATTTCAAATATTTTAAATAACTTCAAAATTTTTAGAATATTTCAAAAGATTTCAAGAATTCAAAAGATTTCAAAAAGGTTACAGTAGATCAAAATACAAAACATTTCAAAGATTTTAAACGAGTTCACTTTTTTTTGGAAAATTTCAAAATATTTCACAAAAATTTTAAATATTCCAGTGAATTCAAAATGAATTTCAAAAGTGTGAAAGATTTCAATGATTTCAAAGATTTTACCAACATTTTAGAAGATTTTATAAGATTTCACGGAAATCTCAAGATTATTTAGGCCTCTTTTTTATGACTGAATAAATTCTCTTAATTTTAATTGTACCAGAGTTAACAAAATTTCTCTTTAAAAAGTTGATTGTTTTCAAAATTCTGTATCAAATAATCCCAGGCTGAAGCCAGTTTGTCTAGTTTTTAAGTAGATATTGTAAAAATAGTGTAAATTTCGATGTTTTCTTAAATTTTCACTAACTTCCGAAACAATCAACATTTTTAAATGTTCTTGGACTCATTTTGAAACTTTTTTTTTCACCGTATCACAAAAGCTTATGGGTAAGAATCGTAAAAATGTTCTTTTTGAATTGCAAGATCTTGAAGTTGTAACAAAAAAGTTGGAAAAATTGCAACATTATTTTGGTAACAAAAATAATTTTTTAAAATATATGAAACCTGTAATCATGAAGTTTCTATGTAAGTTCCTCAAAATATATATTTATTTAACTTTTATTCTGATTTGCCTACAGATAAGATGTTTTCAAAATTTTCCAACTTTTTTGTTACAACTTCAAGTTCTTGCAATTCGAAAAAAAAATATTTTACATTTTATACTCGTAAGCTGATGTGATACAATGAAAACATAGCTTCAAAATGAGCCCAAGAACATTGAAAAATATTGATTATTCCGGACTGGGCTTATTTTATACAGAATTTCAAAAACAATTAACCTTTTAAAGAGACATTTTTTTAGCTCTGGTATAATTAAAATTAAGAGAATTTATTCAGTCATAAAAAAAGAGTTGTCCTTAAACTTTTACACGGCAGTGTATGTTCGTACAAAATTAAGAATTTGTTTATTTATAATTCAGCTTTCTTTAGAAGTTATTGACCAATAAAAAATTATGAAATGTTTCATCTTCTGCATGTATAACAAACATTTAATTATTCGATGTAAAAGAATGGAGACCTGGAAAAGCTTGATCTCTTGACCTGGAAAAGGTGTAAAATATTTTGAAATTAGTTCCTAGGAATCGCTGGACACCCTCTATTAGAAACTCCCAATTTATAAATTATAGTTAGTAATTGTATTTAAATCTACAATGTAAATTCCAGACAATTTTTACGATCACAAGCTGAAGGTTATGTTCGAGCGATTCAATGGAATCTGCACTATTATTATAATGGTTGCTGCAGCTGGTCATGGTACTATCCACATCATTATGCACCATATATTTCCGATATACGAGACTTTAAAGACTTGAAGTTGGAATTTGATATGGGAGAGCCATTCTTTCCATTTCAACAATTGCTGGCTGTCTTGCCAGCTGCTAGTAAAGCACTCTTGCCAAAGGCGTATCAGAATTTACTGACCCAATCCGAGTCTCCTATTATCGATTACTATCCACTTGACTTCAAAACGGATTTGAATGGAAAAAGACAAGAATGGGAAGCTGTAGTACTGATTCCCTTCATTGACGAAACACAATTAATTAATGGTTAGTGATATCCAATTATCATAAAAAAATAGTCTTCCAGGGTTGCTACAAGACTATTGACACTATCTGACACTTTTTTTTTAGCTATGACGGTATTTTGCTACGATTTCGAAAGAAATTACACTAAAAACACTATTTCTTTACTTTTCCTTAAAAGACATTTTTGAACTTCTTCGCTAATTGGCTACAAATCGTCTCAATGGTTGATTAGGGGCCGTCCAAAGTTCTGAATTTTCAGGCTAAAAAGATGAGTTTTTATCAAAACAGTTTTTATCAAATTTTCAAGAAAATAGTTAAATTTTTAACCAAAATGCTTATTCCTCAACAAATTACATATACTTTCCACAAAGTAGTTGATTTTTTTTTTAATTTTACAAATATTTTTATTAAAAAAAAAACAGTTTAATATAACTAAGAATAACGAGTTTTCAACAAAATCAGGGTGTCTAGTGACCTTGAAAACCTGGAAATCCCCTTTAAATTTTTTTAAACCTTGAAAACCTGGAAATCTCCTTGATTTTTTCACAAAAACCTTGAATTTTAATTATTCTTTTTTTTTGTCTTTTTTCTTTTAAAACATTAATTTTATCTAAATGCGAAAAGTAATTTTAATCTTTTAGCCTGTTATGAAAGAATCATTTCATTTAGAAACATTCTTGCTGCTGAAATTTTTTTTATTCGTTAAGATATAATTTATCTTTTGTTTATTACAGAATAAATAAAGATATTTCAAGGCACTTTTTTTGAGGTGTTTAACTTAGAAATAATAAAAATTATTAGTAGTTTAAAATTTCGATGTTAATTCAGTTTCAAAATTAGAATAAGTCATGGCCATACAACGGATTTTTCGAGGGGTTGACCACTCGGTTTTTGCGATTTAAAGGATTTCAAAGATTTTAAAAGGGGTAAACTACACCAGATTTTAACGATTTCAAAAGGTTTTAAAACATTTAAGAAGATTTCAAAATATTGCAAATATTTTAATGAATTTAACGAATACAAAAGATTTTCTAAACAAAGATTGAAGAAAGATTTTATAAACATTTCAAAATATTTTACAAAGATTTTAAGGATTTTAAACATTAAAAAAAAGTCGTGTACACTAGATTAAAAAGTTTTCGCAAAAATTTCCCAAAGATTTCGAACATTTCACAAAGATTTTAAAACTTACAAAGGAGTTTAAATATTTAAAAAAGGATATATTAAACCACATTTCTAAGATTTCAAAAGATTTTAAACAATTTCAAAATTGTTTGGAAGATATCAAAAGATTTCACTAAGATTCGTAATAATTTAAATAATTCCAACGAATTGACATTTCATAAAAAATTCATAAAGACTTCAAAACAATACGAGAATTTCAAAGATTTAAAACTTTTTGACAAGGTTTCAAACGATTACAAAAGATTTCTCAAATATTTTAAAGAATTCTTAAGTATTTCCAAACATTTAACAAGAATTTTAAAGATTCCAACAAGGGAATCTGGTACAAATATTTCAAATATTCCTGTGATTTCAAACGAATACAAAAGACTTATTCACAATTTCTTTAAAGAATTCATGAGGATTTCAAAAGAATTACAAATATTTCAAGAATTGCAAATTATTTCAAAGATTTTAATCGGTTTCAAATTGATTCAACACATTTAAGAAGATTTCAAGCGACTATAATGATTTTAAACAAACAGAAAAAATTAAAGAAAGAGTTCACAATGATTCCAAGAATTTTAAAGATTTTACAAAAGTTTTTAAAAATGCCAAACATTTCTCGAAGATTTCATCGAAATTTCTAGCTTTTACTAAGGTTTGCAATACTTCACAAAGATTTCAAAAGATTTCAATGATTTCAAAGACTCTAAAAAGATTTAAAAATATTCCTAAATATTTCACAAGGACGAATTATGTTCGCAAAAAATTAAGAATTTGTTTATTTACGATTCGGCACTCTTTAGAAATTTGTGGCGAATAGAAAATGAAATGGCTCAATTTTTACATGTATGACAAACGTTTATTTCATTATTTGATATAAAAAAACGGAGACCTTGAGAATTTTGATTTCTTGACCTGGAATACCTCGAAAAGACCTTGAATTTTGTTCCTAAAAATCGATAGACACGCTGCAAAATGCTTTAATCCTCAACTATAATAGATTAATTGTAAACCATTCCGTTACATTTTTAGCAAAAGATTGATTTTCTACGAAATAGTTCAATTTTAAGTGTAAATGATATTTTCTACGAAACATGTTGTTAAATTTTAAAACTAAGGATTAATTTTCTATAACAAAAAATAAGTTGTCTAAAGAAAATACATGACTATTCAACCAAAGATTGAATAATTAAATTTTCGGTTAAAAAAATTGATCTTCAATATAAAGAAAATGAGTTTTATACAAGATTGTTGAATTTTCAAACCAAATAGTCGAATTCTCTACGAAAACTTGCATTTTCCACCTGGAAGTACTTTAATTTTTTGCCAAAAAAGAGGTATTTTCAACAAATTTCAAACATTTTCAACTAAATATTTATAAAAATGGATTTATGTTTAAATAAATAATTGCATTTTTAAACTAAAATATATCCATCTTCAAAAAAGAATCATCTCGTTATATATTTATTGAGAATTAATTTGTATTTAAAAAAAAAACGAATTTCGCACAAATGGTTTAAAAAATGAATTTTAAAAAAGAACGTTTTTGTACTAAAATTATGAATCATTAACCAAGAAGTTTAATTTTCAATCCAAAAAGATGATAAGAATTTTCAACAAAATTCATATATCCTCAATTAAAACAGATTTCCAAACAAATACATATATTTTCTACTAAATAGTTGAATTTTCAACCAAAAAATTAATTTTTTATCAAAAGAGACGAATTTTTTATAAAACAGTTAAATTCTTAACCCTAGAATATGAGTTTTCATTTCAAATGAACTTTTAAGAAATTACTTCAAATGTCAACCAAAAAGTTCAATTTTCAACACAAAAAGACGAATTTTCAATAAAAAATCAATATCTGAATTCAAAAGAATTGATTTTTTTTACTAACAAAAATAATATTGTCGAGGGTTTGATCAATCTTGAAATCTGGTATGCAAACTGTTGATAAATCTTTCTAATATTCGTAATTTTTTTTAAGTTATGGAAATTTGCGAAACTTCGGAAATATTTGTAAATTTTTTGAATCTTTAAAGTCCTTGTGAAATTTCGGAAATATTTCTAAATTTTGTGAATATATAAAATCTTTGAAATCTCTGTTAAATCTTTCAAATATTTGCGGAATGTTTAAAAATTTCGTGAATTCTATTGAAATCTTAAAAATCTTTGCTAATTCTCTTAAAATATTTTGAAATCTGAATTCTTTGTGAAAGCTTTCAAATATTTGCGAAATTTGTAATAATTTCATCAAATGTATTGCAATTAATGCTAAATCGCTTGAAATATTTTTAAATATTGAAATTTAATATATTGAAATCTTTGAAATCTTTGTGAAAAATTTCAAATATTTGCGAAATCTTTCAAACTTTCGTAAAATATATTGAAATCTTTGAGAATTTTTGAAATCTTTCAAATATTTGCGAAATATTTCAAAGTTTCGAAAATAAATTAAAATCTTGAAAATCTCTTGCAATATTTTGAAATCTTTGAAATTTTTATGAAATCTTTAAATTCTTTGTGAAATCTTTCAAATATTTGCGAATTTTGTAATACTTTCATCAAATGTATTGCAATTGTTGCTAAATCGCTTGAAATATTTTTAAATCTTTTAGAATCTTCGAAATCTTTGTGAAATCTTTCAAATATTTGCGAAATCTTTAAAACTTTCATAAAGTCTATTGAAATCTTTGTAAATATTTTGAAATCTTTCTGAAAAGTTTGAAATATTTGCGAAATCTTTCAATTTTCGTAAAATATATTGAAATATTTTAAATCCTTACTAAATCTCTTGCAATGTTTAAAAATCGTTTAAAATCTTTGAAATCTTTGTGAAATCTTACAAATATTTGCGAAATCTTCCAAACTTTCGTGAAATATATTGAAATCTTAAAAATCTCTTGAAATCTTTTGAAATCTTGAAATCAGGTGTAGACTTAAATGAGAAATGGTCATCCCGTCGATATGATTATAATAATTTCATACTTTCAAAAAATAGTACATTCGCACGAATTAATAATAGTATATGAAATGATTGGTAAATTAGTCCAAGATCAGTAGAATATACTAAAATTGAGTTTAGTTGACTTTATTTTTTTTTTCAATCAATATATTAATTCATGGCTTAATCACTATTTATTTCAGGTCTATACCTATTTTTGAGTTATCTTGAATTCTTTGAAATATTTCAGGGTATTTATAAAGGTTCCGAGAAATTTTTAATAGATTTCAATAATTTTAAGGAATTTTTAAGATTTTAGGGTATTTTTAAAACTTCTAAAGCATTTTCAGGAGCTTTTAATTTGAATTTGTTTAGGGGATTTTAATAGATTCCAAGGATTTTTTAAAATTAATTTAATTAATTTGAAGTGATTTTAAAGCTTTTGGTATATTTTAGGATAAGTAATTTTCTAGCATTTCTAAAGATATGGAACGATTTTACAGGACGTATGAGGTTTCAAAATATTTAAAAATATTTCACGTTATTTTATAAGATTTCTGAGGATTTCAATGATTTCAAGAGATTTTAAAACTCACAATGTATTTGAAAACGTTTTCCATGATTTCAGAAAATATCATAGAAGATCACGGAATTTAGTTGAATTAACATTTCAATTCAATTAATCTTTCCATGCTTTAAATTTTTTTTCAATTCACTTGATTGTTTTTTAAATTCTGGTTGATTTTTTATGACTTTCATCTAATTCTTCTTATTTCTTTTCAATTTCTCTAAATTCACTCAAAATTTGCATCAATCAAATTTTTTTCGATTCTTAAAATTGTTTCAATTTATTTGAATTCTTTTGAATTTATCTTGAATTGTTCTGTAATTATTGGTCACTTTTTGTGTTTGAAATTAGTAGAATTTCAGAGATTTGAAAAGATTTGAAATTTTTTTTGGAATTCATCCTTGATTCTTTTAAATTCTTTGGAATCCTCTTGAATTTTTTTTATTAAAAAAAGTTTATTTAATTGATCTTGAAGTGTATTAAACTGACCTTGAATTCTTAGGCATTTCATCAAATTTTTTGCATTCGCTTGTATTTTTCTAAGCTTATTTTAGAGTTACTGAATTGAATTCATTTTTTTAAAATTGTTTTCAATTCATTGGTTTTTTTTTAATTCACCTTGAATTTTTATGTATTTCATCTCATTCTTCCCATTTCTTTTAAATTTCTCTAAATTTACTTATACGCAGAAGATTTCCTAAACAGAATTTAATATTATTTAATACTTTTCTTTTTTTCCTACACAAAATATTTTATACGCAAAATATGTATACTTCACACAGAATTAAATAGTACTATTTTATTATCAAAATAGTCTCTAAACATTTTACAACAAAAATATTATGTCCAATATTTTTCCTCCACAAAATTTTTAATTTAATCTAAAGCAAAAGTTTTAAATTAAATATTTTACATATATTGTAAGTTCACAAACATCACAGGCCCTTGTGGCATAACTGATAATGTCTTTATAGCAGCAACAAAATTTATTTTAAAACTATAATCATTTAATTTTGTGTAGGATCTACTTTTTGTAAAGAATATTTTATGTACTGTTTTAAATATGTTATGTAGAATATATATTGTGCAGGAAAAATATTGGACATAATATATTTTTTTGTACAATGTTTAGAGATTATCTTGGTAATAAGATATTACTATATAATTATGTGTAGAAAATACATCTTCTGTGTAGAAAATATTTTGTGTAGGACAAAAATAAAAGTGTTAAACAATATTATATTCTGTGTAGGAAATTTTCTGTGTAGAACAAATTTTGTGAAGGAAACATTTTGTGTGGGAAAAATATAATAGTATTAAATTCTATGTAGGAAATATTTTGTGTAGGAAAAAAATATAATTATTAAACAATATTGCATACTGTTAGGAAATATTCTGTGTAGACAAAATTTTGTGTAGTAAAAGTTTTGAATGTAAATTGAATTGTTCCGAAATCTTCGGAATTTATCCTGAATTTGTTACCCTTTGAGCGCGAAAAAAGTGCCCAATGAGTTTCACAAAAAAGTACCCATTGGTCCCTATATTTTATACCGTAGGGACTGTGAGGCCTATAAATTTAAAATCATATGTTTTCTTTTTAGCAATGGAACCGTACAACGCAGAGCTGCTCGACGAAGAAAGGGAGAGAAATAAGCATGGACCAATGTGCATTTTTACTTACACCGATGAGGATATGGGTTTCTATTCTGTCCCTGAATACTTCCCCAGTATAAATAGTCATGCCAAATGTCAGCTAGTGAATCGGGACGACATATTAGTCCCTGAGGAAAAGCTGGTGAAGTGCTTGTGTCCAGGAGTTAAATTAAGTGTTTATTTCCCAGGGTTTCCAACTTTACAACATATAGAGCATACTGTCACTCTTGAAAAGGCAAAAGTGAGTTTACCATTATTTAAATAAAAGAATGGATTTTTTTTTAAACTTTGATTAGCCTACATAAATTAATTATATGTTTAGGTTAAAGTTTTCGAACAACCGTCAAGAGGTGAAAATATGATTTTGCACGTAGTGCCAAAACCAAAGCCTGATTTGGAAGCTGTAGCTGAACAAATCTTAGGTCAGTCTGTATTTGTGGGATGGCCGCATCTATTAGAAGCTCTAGTGGTTGCAGTTTCTGACGACAAATGGAAAATACATGTAAATTCTCAGTCAAATAAAAAAAGCGACTGGATAAAAGAAGCAGTAGATGGACCATTAACCCAACAAAAACAACTTCAACAAAAGGCAATTGCTGAAAAGTAATTATTTTTATCATTATAATATTTTTAATCTTTAATATTACGAATTTGGTTAATGACAGGGTGTCTATTTCCCCGGAAAAACCTGGAATTGTAAGGAAATTTTTTGTTTAAAAAAGACGGTTTAAAAGGGAATTTTTTCGAAAGCTTGCTATTTTTTTTTTTTTTTTTTTGAAATTTCAGTATAAAATTGAGTAAGAATAATTCTCAATTAGTTAAAGTAACTTTATGTTGCTGTATTGAAATATTTTCAGGGTGGCCGCTGGACCGAGAAATAGCAGGGAACTTATTTTTTGACCGGGAATTTTACAAATTTTTAGAAGAAAAATTGGTCCAAGTTTCATTTAAGCAGTTTTTAAAATAATGACTTAAAAAATTGTCCATTTTAAATTTTTATTTTTAAGCTCACAGATTTAATTTAAAGAATTTTAAAATTGAAAAGTGAACAGTAATCCGTTCAAATTTTAAGAAATACCATATTTGAACGTTAAAAATTAAACGGTTTCTGTTTAAAATGTTTTCTAATTAAAGGCTTTTATTGAATTAAAAATATTTTGGTGTATAAATAACAATTCAAACCTTATTATTTGTATAAAAAATGTAGGTAAATTTAAGGGATATTTAAAATTTTTAAAAAGATTAAAAATTATCTTGCAAATTTTAATAAAAATTTCCTTAAAATCTTCCAGATTCTTTCCTGACAATTTTATAAATCTTAAAATATTTTTAAATATTCTCTTAAAACAATTTCTTCAACTGAAAAATTATTAACAAAATGTTCTTATTCTTCTGAAGCCTTTCACAATTCTTGAAAAGCTTCTAAATTTTTTTTTTTTTTTGAATCCTCAAAAATCTTCATTTTGTTTTAAACTAGGCAATCATTGCAAGTTTTAAATTAATTTTGAATCTTTTCAAAACTTCTAAATAATTCTTAAAATTTCTCAAATTTCTTCTAAAAATAATTAATGTTCAATTGTTATTTATAAATAAAAATTTAAGGAGATTTTTTACAATGTGCAAGATTTCCTCAAAATTTCAGGAAAAATTTAAATAATTTTAAAAGATTGAAAATTTCAAAAATAGTTTCAAATTTTAAAAAATTAAAAATAACATCTAGATTTCTCAAGATTTTGAATTAAAATTTTGAAGCCTTTCAAGAATTTTTAGACTATTTAAAATTAAAATAATTTAACTTTTAATTTGACTTTTAATTTGAATTTAATTAGAAGCGTTTAAAATAGAAGATTTTTTATAATAAAGATTTTTAGTTGGTCATCTGTAAATATAAATTAATTAATGATTTTTTAAATTGAATTGCACTTTAAGATTTAAAAAATAAATAATAATTATTGTTTAAAACAATTCGGAATCAGTTCACAATTTTAGAATTTCAAGATTTTAACGTCCTATTGAAACTTTATAAACTAGTCTTAATTTTAAAATAACTTCAAAATATTATGTTTATTATTTAAGGCTTTTATTAAATTTCAAATATAATTTTAGTCTAAAATATTCCAGTTTTAAAGAATAAAATTTAAAATTGTTCAATTAAGAAAAAAAAAGTGACTTAATATTTACAAATACCTGACGGTGCATTTAAAATCAGTAATTATGACTTTAATATTTTTAAACTAAAAAAACACTTTGAACGTTACAATTTTTTTTTCTATTTAACAACGTTTAATTTGCAAGTCATATTGTCGAATTTTAATGTATAAATAACACTTGAACACCTATTACTCTTAGAAAAAATTCGAGTAAGTTGAAGAGATATTTAGAAGATTTGAAAAACGGCCTAATTTAAAACAAAATGTAGATTTGGGCAGATTTCAACCAAAAGATTTAAAAGCTTTTTAAGAATATTAACAGGCTTCGAAAGAAAAATAAATTGTATTAAGATTGCTCGGAAAATTGAAAATGATTTCTTATTTTGAAACATTATTTTGAAATTCCAATAATTTTAAAAGATATTTAGAAGTTGTGAAAAACTTTCAATAATATTCTTAAATTGGGAAAAATTTTAAACAATATGTAAGATCTTGAAATGAAATTTCGAAACATTTTAAGGATTTTATAACTATTTAAAATAAAAGTAATAACCAATCCTGAGCTGGAATTAGAATTTAAAATGGTTAAAATGGTATAATTTTGAACATTTTAAATTTCATTTATTGATTCTTCAATTTTTTCAAAGTTTAAAATTCAAGAGTTTCACTTTGAGTGCCTTCATTTGCTGTTAAATTTTTATTACTTCGAATGGAACAATTTTTAGATTTAGTGATCGATTTTTAAAATGTTATTGAATGTGAAAAATATTTGAGGACCGGGAAATAACCGGGAATTTTTTTCTTTTATTAAAACGGACACGCTGATTTTTTTTTAATTCCAATAAAAAATTGAGTTACAATAATTCTTAATTAAAGTAGCTTTATGTTACTGTATTAAACTATTTTTAGAAGAAAAATTTGTTCAAGTTTTAATTCAACAGTTTTTAAAATAATTAGTTAAATTGTTATCTTCTTTAATTATCCTATTATTCAGTTTACAACTACAATTAAAAATGAAAAGTGTTTGAAGTTGAAATTTTTTGATAAAAAACATTTTTATTTTATTAAATATAAATATAAATAAATACATTTTTTTAATGGATCTGTACTTTAAGTATTAAAAGGTGAACAATAATTGATTTGACAAAACAATTTTAAATCCGTTCAAAAATTAACAATTTCCAGATTTGAACGTTAAAAATTAAACGGTTTTTATTTGAAAGTCTTAGTCATTAAAAAAATGTAAACGTCTGATTGAAACTTTATAAACTATTTTCGACTTAAATATAACTTTATAATAATATATTCGTAATTAAAGACTTTTATTAAATTAAGAATATTATTTCAGTCTGAAATATTCCATTTTTCACATAGAATTTTTGTATTTCAAAAATGTTTAATTTGTAAGTGAAATTATTGAATTTTGATGTATAAATAACAATTGAACAATTATTATTTGTAGAAAAATCTTTATTTTAAAAGATATTTAAATGTTATGAAAAGTTTCAAAATTATCATGCAAATTAAAAAAATTTTCCTTAAAATCTTCCAGACTCTTTTCTGACAATTTTATAAATCTTTTAAAACCTTTTTAAATATTCTTTTAAAACAATTTTTCCAACTGAAAAATCATTAACAAAATGTTTTTATTTCTTTGAAGCCTTTCACAATTCTTGAAAAGCTTCTAATTTTTTTTTAATCTGCAAAAATAGACATTTTATTTTAAACTAGGCAATCATTTCAAGTTTTGAATTAATTTTGTATCTTTTCAAAACTTCTAAATACCTCTTAAAATTGCTCAAATTTCTTCTAAAAATAATTAATGTTGAATTTTTATTTATAAATAAAAATTATAAGTAGATTTTTTGCAATTTGCAGGATTTCCTAACAATTTTAGGAAAATTTTTATTAATTTTAAAAGATATTTATAAGTTCTGAAAAAGTTTCAAAAATAGTTTTGAATTTGAAAAATTTTCAAAAATAGTTTCAAATTTGCAAAAATTTTAAACAACTTCTAGATTTATCAAGATTTTGAAATAAAATTTTGAAGCTTTTCAAGGGTTTGTTCAAGCTATTTAAAAATGAAAATAATTTAACTGCTAATTTAAGAAGTGTTCACTTTAAAAAAATTTAATTTTGCAATGTTTAATGTTTCTAGTTTAAAATTCCTTAAAAGAATATATAATTCGAAAATTTTAAATCCGTTGATTGATTTTTTAATTTAGAGCATTGAAAATGATAACGTAATTTTCAAATTTAAAATTTAATTTAATTTTAATTGTTTTACTTTTAAATTGTTAAGTTAAAAAGTGTTAGCATTTTATACTTATACATTATTGAGCATTAAAAAAAAAACATTTGTTAATTTAAAAACTTTTAAACTTCATTTTTAAAAGTTGCAAATTTAACAGTTTCTTTTTGAATACTTTAATTTGTCATTTATTTTTTATTATTTTAAATAGAAAAATGTTTAGCTTTGAGTTTTAGTTTTTTAAATTTTATTGGCTGTGAAAAATGTTTGCGAACTGAGAAAACCGGGAATTTATTTCTTCGATTAAAACGAGACCACCCTGTATTTTTTTTTTGAAAATTCGTTTTTTTTTAATAACTTTTTTTAGCCAAAAATGTGACTATTCTATTTTTAGTTCCCTTTGTTAGAAAATTAAGTTTGTTGATTGAAAATTCATCTTTACCTTAAAAATTCAACAGTTTTTTTGCCATTTTTTCTCACTCTTGACAAACAATTTTAACTTAGTTGAAAATGCAACTAATGTTAAAAAGTCGTCTTTTTAGGTTGAATTGAACTGTTTTTTATTAAAAATTTGTTAAAAGTTAATCTTTTTTTTAATTAAATTTTTGGTTAAAGATCCGTAATTTTAACTGAAAATTCATCTCTTTCATTAAAAAATGAGCTATTTCATGAAAAATTTGTTTTATCTTTGGATGAGAATTAATTTTTTGTACTGAAAATTTAACTATTCCAGTTAAAAATTTAAGTATTTTGTTGCATTTTTTCTTTAACTAAAAATGTAACTATTTCACTTGGAAATTCCATTATTTAAGTAAAAATTCATCTTTTTGTTTAAACATTAATTTTTGCAAATAAAAATTTAATTATTCAATTTTTGACTGCAGAATGATCTTTTTTAGTAGAAAATTCGTATTATTTGTAAAAATGATTTTTATTGCTTTAAAGGTCAGTTATTGCGGTTAAAGATTTATCACTTTAGTTGAAAATTCAGCTTTTTTGTTTACAATTCATCTATTCCAGTTGAAGATTCACCATTGAAGTTAAAAATGTATGCGTTGAACTGCATTTTTTTAGATCAAGATTCAACTATTTGCTTGAAAATTGATATTTTTGTTCTTGTTGAAAACTTAAATTTTTCATTTAAAATTCCTGTGTTTTGTAGGAAATAATCTTTTTTTGTAGAAAATTATTTTTATTAAAAATTGATCCTTATGGTTGTAAATAAAACTGCTTGGTTGAGAGTGAAACTTTTTTGTTGAAAATGAAATTTTTTAGTTTGAAATTAATCTATTCCAGTTGAGGACTCATCATTTTAGTTGAAAATTCATCACTTTGGTTTGTAAATTCGTTTTTTGTGTGGGAAATTAATTTTTCCTAACTGAAAATTTCTTTATTCCATGTTTGGTTGAAAGCCGATCCTTTTTTAATGCGAAATTCAACTATTTGGATTAAATTTAATATTTTTTGTTGAAAATTTAACTATTTGGTTAAAAATTCATCTATCTTGTTAAAATGACAATAGTTTTACTTGAGAAGTTAGAAATTTGAAGCGGCTTAAATAGAATTTAATGTAGCAGTCATCATTTTTACCTAAAAATATATACCCTGAATTTTAAGTATTAGAAGATAGAATACAAATTTTTTTCTTGAATTACTATCAAATTCATGGTTTTTAGGGCACAATTAAATTTGAGAATATCTTGTAATATAATTTTTCAAAGCTTTCTTAATTAAACATATTAATTGAATCCCTAGAAATTAAGAAAACCTATTTCTAATTTCAAGTAAATTGGCTAAAAAATACGCGCAGCCTAAAAAAGTATTAAAACATAATGAGGCTACGAAGACAAACTTATTTAGTCATTCTTTTTTTTTATCGGGAACTTTAAAAATTTTCTGAAAAAAATCTGTTCAAGTTTGATTTCAACCGGTTTTTAAATAATCAGTTGCATTTTTATTTATTTTTTAATTATAATACCATTCAGTTTACCATGTGTAATTCGAAAACATTTCACATACAAATTTTCCATTTTAGATTTTAATTTTTAAGCATACATTTTTTATTTAAAGAATTTTAAAATGCAGTTTTAAAGACTTAAAAAATTAAAAATTATTATCGTTGGAAATCGACAAGTTTTAGATAAACAAACTTTTTACTTGATCAAACAAATATAAATTATAATGATTTTTAAAATGGAACTATACATTGAGGATTAACAAGTGAATAGTAATTGATTTTAAAAGGCTATTTGGAATAAGTTTAAAATTTAAGAATTTTCCGATTTCAACGTTAAAATTGAATTGTTTTAATTGGAAAGTCTTAGTAGTTAAGTAAACGTAAACGCTTGATTCAAGCTTTATACACTATTTTCAATTTTTACATAACTTGAAAACAATATATATTCATAATTAAAAGCTTTTATTAAATTAAAAATATTCTTTTAGTGTAAAATTTGAACTTTTTAAATTATTTAATTAAGAAAAATAACAATTGCCTAATATTTAGATTCGAGCGAAATTGACGGGCATTCTTTGATATTTTCTAATTATTTCGATTAATTTTAAATAATTTGGCTCAAAGCGAAGCTCAGTCTAAAAAAGTATCAAAATATAACGAGGCTACTAAGTCATAATGTCAAAGTTATGTAGTAAATATATTTTATATGTAAACGAACTATAAAAAACGTAACGAAACTTTCTTTACATTCCTTTTTGTTTCTTTGTGCACAAAACTTCGAAGAAAGAGAATTCTAAAATTGTGCCTCCGTAGCTGCATTATTTTTTACTCCTTTTTCATACTTAGCATAATTTACAGGTAAATTATATTGTATCTACAGAAATAGTTGGCAAATATTAGAACAATCTTCTTAATTCTGTTCGAAACTTTGTTTCCGAGTCAATTGTTTAAAAAACTGCGAAATATTTTAACGGCTTCGTACCATTAAAAATTCTGCCTGAAAAAAAAACTTATGATTCATCGAAAAAAACCGGGAATTGTCAGGGATTTTTTTTTTACAGCATTTGAGTAGACACCCTGATGAAACGTTTGAATCTAATTGAAACTTAATGTCATAAAAATGTGAAATATCTTTTCTGCAGTTACAAGAATCGCTTGGGAGTTGATATAGGAAACATACACATAATCGTTCATACGCGTCTTATAGTAGGAAGAAAATACATTTTTGGATCTCAGGGTAGATTGACACTTGAAAAGGAATGGAGTGATGTCAAATCGACGTATGCCCATCACGTTATATTGAAAGACATTACAGTTCATGATGGAAGCTTCGTTCAGTATTCAAGCGCTACTGAGATCTTTAAACCAAAAAGCATTTGTTTCATGCTGGGACATCCACATTATGGTGCAATGGGTGAAGTACGAATTTTTCCACTTTTTTTACATATTTATGAAAAAATTAGTGAACGTACATGCTATGCGTATACAAAAAAGGGTTTCGTAGCCTATTAGCATATTATTACATTAATTAAGTCGCTTAAATCTTCTCCCTTCCACTCTAACTGCCCCAAGGTGGCTACCCTCCCGGAAAAATCGGGAGAAACTTGCACCGGGAGAAAATCAGGAGAAACTTTCACCGAGAGAAAATCGGGAGAAACTTTCATCGGGAGAAAATCGGGAGATAAATATTAAACCGGGAGATTTCCCACATTTCATAATTTGCCAGGGTGGCTGCTTCACCGGGAAATGACCTGGAATTTTTCTAAACCGGGAAATAACAGTGATTTTTTTTACCGAGATTTTTACAAATTTATAGAAGAAAGATCTCTCCGCGTTCGAATTAACCGTTTTTAGATAATTAGTGGAATTGTTATGTTTTTTAATAATTCTATTATTTAGCTTCAAAATTTTTTTACTTTAAAAATTTTCCATTTAACATTTTTATTTCTAAGCTTACATTTTTAATTTAAAGAATTATTAAATGCTTTCTTAAAGACTTTAACAAATAAAAAGTAAAAGCCTTTGATGTTGAAAATTTTGGATAAAAAAACATTTTTATTTGTTAAATAAATAAATTTTTTAAATTTATCTGTACTTTAAGTAATACAAAGTGAACAGAAACGATTTGACAACACGATTTTAAACCAGTTCAAGATTTAAGAATTTTCAGTTTTTAACGTAAATTGTAAAATTTTAAATATTGAAACCAAATATTTAAAATCGTTAAAATTTCGAAGAGCCTTTTAAACTTTGAACGTTACAATTTTAATTCTTGTATTTGAAAAATTCTTAATGTGTAACTGAAACTTTTAAATTTTGCTTTATAATTTTCAAATGAAAATTTGTAGAAAAATTTTTGAGTAATTTTAAGAGGTATTTAGGAGTTTTAAAAATATAAAGAATTATCATGCAAATTTTAGAAAGGTTTCTTAAAATTTTCTAGAATCTTTTTTGAAAGTTTTATTTAAATCTTTGAAAAACGTTTTAAATATTCTCTTAAAATAACTTTCAAAATGAACAGTTATTTTTTAATTTTCTTAGGAATTTTAAGAAAATGTTTTTTTTTTTTAAGCCTTTCACAATTCTAGAAAAGAATCTAATTTTTTGTTTAAAATCTGCGCAAAACTACATTTTGTTTTATATTAGAGTATCACATAAAGTTTTACATTAAGTTTTAATCTTTTCAAAACTTTTACATATCTCTTAAAATTACTCAAATTTCGCCTACAAATAATAAATGTTCAATTGTTATTTATACATCCAAGTTATAAAGAAATTTTCTAAAATTTGCAGGATTTTCTGAAAATTATAGAAAAAATTCAATTCATTTTGACATATATTTAGAAATAAAATTTTGAAGCTTTCCAAGGATGATTAGACTATTTAAAAATAAAATAATTCAATTTCTAATTTAAGAAGTGTTCAGTTAAAAATTTTTTTCAATTTTTCAATAGTTGATTTTTCTAGCTTAAAATTTTTTTAAATTATATAATTTTGAAAATTTTAAAGTTCATTGATTGATTTTTTAATTTAGAGCATTGAAAATGATAGAGTGGATTTATATTTTTTTATATTGAAAAATGTTGGTAACTTCAATTTTATACGCGTAAATTATTGAGCATTTGAATACAACATTTTTTAAGTGAGAACCTTTAAATTTCAATTTTAAAAGTTCAAAATTTAACAGTTCCACTTTTAATGCTTTCATTTAAATCTCAGTTTTTATTACCTCAAGTGGACTATTTATAGCTTTAGTGTTCCATTTTTTTAATTTCATTGGCCGTGAAAAATTTTTGCAAACCGGGAAAGAAACCGAGAAATTATTTCGTTTGCTCATTTTGTAATTTTTGATAATTTCAGACTAGAAATTATATAATTTTCAAAGTGTTTTGAGTAATTAAACTTTAAAGTTTCACAATATTTCTCGCAATATTTAATATTTTGCAATTTAGAATGGTGAAAATGACAGTGACAGTCGTTTAAATAACTTTTGATACTACATGATATGATACTTATTAATAATATATTTATCGTCTTTAAAATTTCTATAATTTCAATTTAAAATTATAGTTTTGAAAGTGCAATTATAAAACAATTTAATCTTTGAGGCCTTGAAACTAAATTTTATTCTTAAATTAATTTTTAGATTAAGTCTTGGAGGTTTCAAATTTTTAAGTTCAGAATATTGTAGTTTCAAATTCAAAATTTCAGAATTATTTCGATATTAAATGTCTCAAAATTTCATATTAAAAACCTTGATAGTTTTGAATTTAATAAAATATTTAAATTTAATTAAAAATAATTTTAAAAAATTAAATTATATACTAGCAATATTGTTCTGTATTTTTCACCTTCATTTTTAATGTTTAATGTCAGATCTTAAAATGGTCCGATTTTCAGTTGAAAATTTGAACAAATAAATCATTTCAAATGGAGAATTATTTTATTCGAAATTTTCTAGAATAAATGATAATTCAAAAGAAAGAATTTAAATTAAAACTTTAAAAATTGAGTATAAAATAAAACAAGATAAAAAAATTGAACTATCTGAAATTGATACATCAGTAAATAGATCATTTCTGTAATTTTAAGTGGTTACAATTTCAGAGTTCTGAACTCTAATGTTGAACGCTAAGTTTGTCTCTTTCATAATTTTTAATTTTGCAATTAAAATTGAAGTGATTGAATTTTAGAAAGTATTATTAGAAATTTAAAAATTATTAATTTTTTAGCGATTTAAATTGACTTTAAATGTGGTGACTAAAGTTTTTCCAGGTTTAAATTAAGTTTGCATTTATTTAAATTTCAACGTCCCGGAATAGATTTTATAGTATTCAATTTCTTCATTTTTTAACGTTTTCCATTTAAAATTGCTATTCATTTTCAAAGGTTTTTTTTTTTAGAATAATTTAATTAATTTTTTTATTTCAGGAAAATGTATCTAATCAGCTTTAATAATGTTAACTTAAATTTTGATTATGTAATACAAATTTTTAATTGTAGAATTTCAGAAGCTTTGATTTTAAAAGATTTAATTTAGTTTTAGTATTAAATTGTCTAATTTTAATTATTTTAAATTTAAAATGATTCAAATTAAAAAATGTGTAATATTAGTTATTTAACTTTGAACGGTTTTAATTATAAAGAATACAATTTCAATTCCTGCGAATTTTCTATAAATCAATTTTCAACATTCGTATCTTAAAATATTCAATTTTTAACGTTTTGACATTGTCCTCTTCGAAATTTTTATCTGAAATCATGATAGTTTCGTGAATCGCTAAATTAAATTAAAATTGTTTAATTTTCAGTGCTTCGGCTTAGAAATTATACAATTCACATCCTTTTTCTAATTAAATTGTCCAAAATCGTTCGTATATATTTTTTTAATTTCAGATGCTTGCAATTCGAAATTATTAATTATTGTTTCGAAAATTTTTTAAAGCTTATATTAAAAAATTGGTTTAATAATGGATTTTTAAATTTGCACATAGATAATACGCAATATATAATACGTGAAAAAAACTATGGGTGCAATTGCGAATATTTACCGGGAGCCTTTTTGTAGAAAATTAATTTTTATGGTTGAAAATTCATCTTTTTGGTATAAAATTCAGCTATTCCAGTGGAAGATTCATCAACTTAGTTGAAAGTTCATCACTTAGGTTGAAAATTAAACTACTTTCTTGAAAATCCGTTATTTTTGGTTGAAAGTTATTTTTTCAACTAAAAGTTTAACTATTCCATTTTTTAATTGATATTTTTTAGTTTAAAATTGAGATATTTGTTTCAAAATTCATTTATTTTAAAATAAATTAAAAGTCAATACAGTTAGTATACTATGAATAGCATAATAAATTTCTTCCTTTTGGTAACAGGTCTTAGGTCTGAAAATAAGTTTCTTGGGTTCAAGAAAAAAATACAAATTTAAGGATAAAAAGAGTTTCCTCCCGAGAAAGTATTTTGTTTCATTGAGAAATAAGCATTAAGTTTTATAAAACCAAATAAATGGTATGAAGATGGTGGTCTCAAATTAAATATCGTACATTACTCGTGGAATTCAATGTTCGCAAGAACGGCCAGAAAAAGCATGGCCATGGTGTTACTACTCCTGCGAATATTTACCTCTCCGTGTAAATATGTGTGTAACCCTACGAGTGATGTACTCGTAATAGGCTATAACTGGGTGTTTATTCAATTCACTTAAGTTCTGTTCAGTTTCATTAAAACAACTGAATTTCTCTTGAATTCTTCTGAATTCACTTTAATTTTTCTTAAATAATACAGATTTTAAGATTATTTCCAATTAAATCCAATATAAAAAAATGTCTATAAATATTTTTAATTTGTCAAATAGAAAATATTCTCTTTACATTGTAGTAGAACTCCTGTGCATATTATTCCAGGAAAATAAATTGTTTAGGATCCATTTCAGACTTATTCCCTAATAAATAACAAGTACCATCTAGGGGTAAAAATATTTTTCATCCCTTAATTGGCATTTTTCAAAGAATCTTAAACTAGTCAAATTTATTTTTAAAACTATAAAGGCCTAGCTGAAACTCTAAACAATTTTTTAAAAATAAAATAGAATTTATGTCCATATTTTTTCACCAAAAGGAAGAAATGTAGGGTTTAGCTACTGCAAAATTTAAAAATTCAAAATAAGCAGTCAGACAATAGTACCTTAAGAATATATTTACCTGTTTAGGTTAATGAACCAGGAATGGACGCGAAAACTGGACGAGTAAAAGTCGCTATGAGAATCCTGCCGGAACCAAATTTAGAAATTGTTAAACAAAAACAGAGAGATACAAGATTACACTACATGCATGGCAGTAAAGCTGCTCAACATTTGGGCATCAGCAGTCATCTTTTGAGCAAAATAACGGGCACTATTTTTGTAATGCCAGGCTCAGCTACCAGTAATTCGGGCGGTGTGAAACATAATGTTGGTTTAAATCTAAAATTCAACAAGAGAAATGAAGAAGTATGTTTAAAATTGCGAATTTTGGCGCGTGTGTGTGTTTTTTTTTAATTTCTCCTCTGATATGAATTTAGTTAAGATGGTTTAATTCTCAGGTACCTGGTTTTACGAGAAAGGAAAATGGACAGTGGCTTTATAGTACAAAAGCAATTGATCTGCTTCGTGGGTATATGCAAAAGTGCCCTGGCTTTTTCGAAGAATTGGGCAAAAATGTGGGAAGTGAACTTTTCTTCGCCGACGAACTTTTTGGAAAAGGGTGAGTTCTTGCTTTTCATTGTTAAATGGTCTCAGTAAAAATATTGTATCTTAAGAGACATGCATAAATTACGTATGATTTTTTAAACACCATTTCATGTGTAAGCTATTTTCGCGTCTGCGAATCGCTATAAAAAAAAAACATTTTTTTAATTGAAGGTCCATTATTTTAGTTAAAATTCATTTCTATGGTCGAAATTATAAGTATTTCCCTGAAAATTTGTTCTTTATCTTTGAAAATTCAACTATTCCGGTTTTGGCAGAAAAGGTATCTTTTTTAGTGGAAAAATTGATTATTTTGTTGAAAATTCGTCTTTCTTGGTTGGGAATTCAACATTGTTGTTGAAAATTTGCGTTTTTATTATTAAAATTTCAAGTATTTTGTTGAAAATTCGTATTTTTTGTTAGAAATCAAATCTTTTTCGTTAAAATCCAATTTTTCGGTTGAAAAGTTATCTGTTCTTGTTAAAAATAATTTTATTTTTACTGAAAATTTAACAGTTTGGTTAACATCTGAATTTTTGGGCTGAAAATTAACTTTTTTCTTCAAAGTTCATATTTTCGGCTTCAAGATTCAACTTCTTTGCAGAAAACTCGTCTTTTTAGATAGAAATTTCAACAATTTGGTAGAGAATTAAACCGTTTTGTAGAAATATTTTTTTTTTATGTTGAATATTTTGTTAAAGATTCTTTTTGGAGCATCTTTGTTGTTCAAAATGTAAATATTTGACTAAAAAATGATGTATTTTGTTGAAAATTTGTCTTTTTTAGTAGAAATGTAATCTGCTTTTATAGAAAATTAATCTTGGTTTCGAATTCATCTTTTTTGTTGAAAACTTGTGTTTTTATGATTAAAATTTCAAATATTTTGTTCAAAATTCGTATTTTTTGTTAGCAATTTAATCCTTTTGGTTAATATTCAATTATTAGCTTAACAACTAATCTTATTTAGTTGAGGATTCAACTGTTCTAAATTCAAAATGTAAATATATTTTGTTTGAAATATCAACTGTTAATTAACTATTCCATTTCCGATTGAAAATGTTATCTTTTTTCGTTGAAAAATCAACGATTTGCTCAAAAATTCATGTGTCTTATTGAAAATTAATCTTTTGGGGTAAAAAATTAATCTTCTTGGTAAAAGTTATAACTCTTCGATTGAAAATTCATCTTTTCAGGTAAAAATTTAATATTTTTTAACTGAAAATTCAATAATTTGGTTGAAAACTCAACTTTTTGTTTGACAATTAATTTTTTTTTGTTAATTAATATTTTCGCCTTCAAGATTCAACTTCTTTGTAAAAAAACTCGTCTTCTTTATGGAAAATTCAACAATTTGATAGGAAATTAAACTATTTAGTAGAAAATTCAACTGTTTTGTAGAAACATTTTTTTTATATTGAATTTTAATTAGTCTTTTTGATTTGAAAGTTCATCTCTTGCGAAAAATTTCATCCTTTTTGGTTAAAAATGTAACTGTTGTTTGATGATTCAACTATTTAGTTGAAAATTCTTCTTTTTTGGTTTGATTCAACTGTTTTTTATTTAAAATTAAAATATTTTTGTTGTCGTTGCAAATTCAACTACCAATGTAAAAAATGTGTCACGAGAATTAAAAACGGCCGTGCGACGGCTTGCTAGTAGTAACTTTGTTCTACAAAACCATGCAGTACCTTATTAAAAATACATAAATATTATAAAATAAATATGAAAAACCCTTTAAAATCATTTTTTCTTCATATTGTAGAATCAGATAGTAAATGAGACTTATGTACTTACTTATTAATTTCTTTAAGATAGGAAAAAGCAGCATAATTGACATAATTCAAATTTAAAAAATTACATGGATCTTCAGAACTTATCAAAAAAATAAATAACGAATACACAAATGAATGAAAAAAATGGCTGAAAATATATGTTATTACCGAATTATAAAATTTCTCAAAATTTCAAATAACGACAAGATTTTTAATTGACAAAAAATAAAATTCCGAATTTAAAAATATATGAAACTAAAATTTTCCGACTTCGAGACCGACCCATAAAGTAAAGGAATTATTAAATTCTCACAAATATTTCAATTTCCGAAATTTAGAACTGCTGAACATAATTGATTATTAATTTATGAGCTAATTATGAAATTATAAATAAGGCAAATAATTTAATTATTCAATAATTAATAATTTATTAAGTATTTTCGGCAAATTTAAATTTCAGGAATAGAAATGTAATTTATTTAAATAGTGCCACTATATAATAAATATAATTATAATATCTAGATATTATAAAAAAGGAATACAATCATAAAATATAGTTTTCTATTACAATTAAATAATGAACTCTTAAATGTGATATTTTTTTATTTATATTTTATTTATATTTATTTATTTTTTATTTATTTTTATTCATATTATTAAATATATTACTTTGTAACGAAGCTAAAATATTTTAACATTTGGATAGTGACTTTAAAGACTATTAACGAATATTTTTCATCTTTGGCAACACTCAAATTAATCAGAAATTATTTTTGGAAGTGTTATAATAAATCCATGTTGAAATTAAATTCTGAGAATTGAGAACAAGAAAATAAGTATTATCAGTTTGTTTCTAAAATTTATATCAATGTATATACATGTAATTTTCATAATATTCTAGAGAAAATTAAAAAAAGCTTTTTGAATATTTTAGAAGTGTCAGAAAATAATCTAGAAGATTGGGAAGAAATCGAGAAATATTTGATAAATTTTCGAAAATGTTCTCCAGTTTTTAAATATTTCTAATTTAGTTAAAACCTCTTGAATTCCTGACAATATTCTTAGCTGACTCGATTTTTTTCTAAAAATTCTCAAATATCATTAAAATTTTTTTTAAAAATTAGCTTAAAATCTTCTAAATTTTCCCAGAAATTTTAAGAAAATTTGTTGTTTATTCTCTTGAAAACTTACCAAATTATTTTAAAGCTCCTAAAGTATAGTTTTGAAATCTTTAAAAATCTGCATTTCTTAAAATATTTTAAAGATTAGAATTTATCTTGAATCTATTCAATACTGCTAAATATTTTTTGAATTTTAAATCTTCTAAACCCTTTTACGAAAGTGCAGGAAATCGTTTGATATATTTAAAAGCGTTTTTTAATTTTCTCTTAAAGTTCATATTAGAAAATAAAAAATTATTTTAAATTTTCGCACGAATATAAGGAGAATTCTTTTTTTTTAATCTTGTCAAACCTTCTAAACCTTCTCATCTCTACAAATTATTTAAATCTTTCATGTATTTTTTATTAATTCTGCAAAAATAAAAAAATAAACCTAAAAATCTTTAAGATTCTTCTTTGACAATTTTTGAAATCTTTTTAAATCTCCTAGAATTAATTTTTCGAAATAAAAAATTATTTTAATTTTTCACATGATCCTGAAAGAATGTCCTTCATTTTCGTGAAACTTTACAAAATTCTTTAAAAATCTTTACAAGTTTAAATTATTTTTTAATCGTCTCAAAACTTCTGAATATCTCTTCAACTTACTCATTTTTTTCCTAAAATTATTTAATATTGCAAAATTGCAAAATGTTCCTTTAAAATCATTTACACTTTATAAAAATCTTAGGAAATAATTCAAAGTCTTCCATATTCGTTTATCCCGCATTTTGAAATGTTCAAAACTTAATATTATTCTTTGAAGTATAACCTAAATCATTTCTAGTAAAACCTTTCATAATTATTAACCCTTGAACGCTACACTTTAACCCAGCATACGTAAACGGTATACTGGTGCGAATTGGTTTGTCTGCAATGTTAAGGGCATGTGATACTTAGAAAATTGTCGATTTTACCACTTTTAGGTTCCCCCGGCTTTTTTTCTAGAATAATAAATATTTTGTCTTAAAAATTTGGGAAATGCTAGCGCACATGCTAACGGATGTCCCCACACACTTTTTTGTGGATTAATTAAAAAAAGTTTTAAATTAGCAGAATGTGATTAATTTGCATAGCGCTTAGGAATTAGTATCGATTTTTTCAGTGTTCGATTCCCCCGGGTTTTTTCCTAGGATAAGAAATATTTTGTCGTCAAAATCTGGGAAATGATAGCGAACATGCTAACGGACGTCCCCGCACACTTTTTTTGTATTTATTTTTCAAAAAAATTTAATTTTGCTAACAACGTGTGTATATTTCGAGGTTATGTGTGTTACAATTCTCCCGATCGTTACTTCCAAACTACACAATATTTTTGGCCGAAAACTTTAGACTTACAAATAAACATAGTAACTAATATCCCGGAACTAACCTAATTTGCAGGCAATTAAAAAAGTTTATTTCATCAATAATTTTCAAATTATCGGAAAGGCAGAGATGAAAAACGACGTAACCTCAAAATAATGCATAAAATTTTTATTTAGCACAATAAATTTTTTTTGTTATTATCACTCAAAAAAGAGTCCGGGGAGGTCCGTTATGATATTTTATAGCATCTTCGAATTCAGTTTTTAAAAATTTTCATTTTTGTGTAAAAAAAAGCCGGAGAAACTGCACCCCATTGACTGCACGACGAAGTATCACATGCCCTTAATATTAAATATTTAATATATTGAACATATAATAAACAACTAGCATATATCACACATATTTAAAATGTATATTCAATACATGTGGGGATAATCCGCTTCAGCTGTGTTTGCCTAATTGCCAACAAAATGAAAAAACTTGGGGTGCGAATTCGCACCAGTGTACCGTTTGAGCGATACACATCGGCATAATTAATGGAATTAATTCGATTTAAAAAAACAACAGAAAACCCCTATTAGAAAAATATACCGTGTCTTTTTCACAATAATTTTATAAATAAACCGTTTCCTTGATACATTTTTATGAGTTCGTAACGGCTCCGCATGAAAAAAGTCATATAACCGTGAGAACAACTAGAACAAAGTTACTACTAGCGCCGGCTGGCCCTTTTCAATAATATTATAAATGTTCTCTGAATTTCTCAAGAAATATTGTAAAATATGAAATATTATTGTTGTTTAGTACCGAAAAGATTGACGAAGTGGTCGCTTGGTTGAAGGATCAACAAGAGAAGCTAAATATAGAAAGTCGTACGTGTGGTACAGAGACTTTAGAAACCGATATAGTGACATTTATTGAAAAGGAAGTAGATACATATTTGGAAAGTGTTGACACATCCAGCAAAACAGTATTTATGCAAGTGAAGCCTCACTTGTTATTCAAGCCTGGCTTAAATGCCGGATATTTTCCTCCTGATGCAAAAGCCGAGCACAAACTCTTTGACAGAATTGTCATCATCAGGGAAAGTTTTACAGTGCCCATGGGTTATAAGGGCACGATTGTTGGCATTCAAAAAGGCGAAAAATTGTTAGATAATATGTATGAAATAGTCTTCGACAAATCTTTCGTGGGGGGACTTGTAATTCATGGTTGTTCCAAAAATCGAGGCTATAGGTTATCGGTGGCGGATTTTATCAATATTAGTTATGGCCTGAGAGTTGAGCTTGGAAAATCAGGAAAAGCCGACTGTCCTCTACCTGAATCCTGGCGATCAAATATTCCGCAGTCGCAACCTCGTGGGAATGTCAGTGCTTTTGCCACATTTAATAATCAAGGTATGCCGTCTGGATTTGCAAAACATAGTGAGACCATATCTCCATTTTCTCAAGTTCGAGGCCCACGAGGCGAACCACAAGCGGCCACATTTTATGGAAAGTCGAATTTCAATGCTGAAAATAAAATGCAGTCAAAAACGCCACTGCAGCATGGTGTGGCTGGTGGATTTAGTGGTCATGGGGTCAAAATTATGAGCAAACCTATGCAACCGGCACCCAAGTCGCAGCAGCAGTTTATCTCGAAACAGTCTTCAGAGTTTCAAGCATTATGGAACGAATTGCAGGTAAATAGAATAATTTTCAGTAAATGAATTTATTTTTTTTTTCCGAGAATTTTACGAATTTTTAGGGGAAAAATCTTTTCAACAGGGTGGCCGCTGGACAGGGAAACCGGGAATTTTCTGGAACCGGGAAAGCCCGGGAAATGTAAATTTGTAAATAATCAAAGTATAAAAAACTAAACAATAATTTGTTTGGCAAAACGATATTATTTTTTTATATTAAATTTAATAATAAATTTATTAATATATTATTTTTATTATTTTTCTAAACCATCACAAATTTCACTGTTCACTTAAGACGAGTAAATTGAATATAAATATATGTAAAAGTAAACAATTGGAAACTAGATTTTTTTTTTACAGAGAAAGCTTTGAATCTGTAGAATTTTGACGAGCTTTTAAACTTTTAACGTTACAATTTTAATTGTTCTGTTTAAAAAATGTTTAATTTGCAAGTGAAATTGTTAAAATTTGACGTATAAATAGCAATTGAACACTTATTGTTTGGAAAAAAAGTTTGAGTAACTTGAGATTACTCAAACTTTGTTTACAAACAATAAGTGTTCAATTGCTATAAAATACATTTTAAAATTAACACGAATTTTTCCTACAACTTTTGAAAAATCGTGCGAATTAAAAAAAAATCCTTCAAATCTTCCAGGTTCTGTTCTGATCATTTTGGAAATCTCTTAAAATCTTGTTAAATTTTCTGTTACAAGAAAAAATAAAAAATCATTTTCAATTTTCCTAGGAATCTCAAGAAAAATTTTTCATTCTTTTTAAGCCTTTCACAAATCTTAAAAAGTTTCTAAATTTTTTGGTTGAAATCTGCAAAAATCTGCATTTTCTCTTAAATTCGGCTTTGGGTATTTGTATCATAATTTCTGTACGAATAGCACAATTTTTTTGGGTCACAATCTTCGTGTAAATGATTTAAAATCATTTCAAGTTCTAATTTGAATTTTGATATTTTTAAAACTTCTAAATATCTCTTAAAATCACTCTAATTTTTTATACAAATAATAAGCGTTCCTATGGTTATTTATAAATTCAAATTTTAAGGATTTTTTTTTAATTTGCATGACTTTCTAAAATTTATAGGAAAAAGTCAATTAATTCACAAATATATTTAAACGTTTGGAAAAAATTTCAACAATGATTTTAAATTTGGAAAAATATAAAACCACTTCTAGATTTCTCAATATTTTTAAATAAAATTTTAAAGTTTTTGAAGGCTTCTTAATCTTTTTAAAGGCTTCTTAAACTTTTTAAAATAATAATAATTTAACTTCTAATTTAAAAAATTGTAAGGTTAAAAAAATTATTTTTAATTTTTTATTTTGTGTAGCTTAAAATTACTTAAAAAAATATAATTTTGAAAATATTTGAAGTTTATTGCTCGATTCTTTAATTTAAAGTATTGAAAATGTTAACGTGGATTTATATTTTTGCAATTTAATCTGAATTTTTGAACTCTATAATTTATAAAAGTTCTAAATTTTGCAGTTTATCTGCATTTCATTAAAGAAAATTCAATTGAAAAGTGTTAGTACCTTCCATTTCATACGTATAAATTTAATTTTTTGTTTATTGTTTATTACTTTAAATGGAAAAATGTTTAGAATAGAGTTAGATTTTTTAAATTTAATTGACCTTGAAAAATGTTTGCGAACCGGGAAAAAACTGTGAAATGATCGGGAATTTTTTTCTTCGATTAAAACGGCCACCCTGCTGGAAGAACCTGGAAATATCAGATTTTTTTTTAAGTCAGGGATTTTTCTGGAGAGAGTGCTCAATTTTTTTTTAATCGGCATATTAAGTTGAATAACAATGATTCTTCATTTGTAGAATTAGCTTTATATTACTTAATGGACTATTTTTTTGAAAATTCGTTTTTTGTTTTGTTTGAAATCAATTTTTTAACTGAAAATTCCATTCCCTGGTTGAAATTTCGCGTATTTTGTTGAAAGTTCGTTGTTTTTCTTTGAAATCCATAGTTTTTTGTAAAAATTTTTTATCTTTTTTTGGTTAAAATATCAACTACTACATTTTTCGTTCCGAATTAATTTGGTTTGAATAAAGATTAATTTACTTGGTTGAGAGTCACTCTTTTCTTAAAAATTAATTTTTTGGTGGTGTTAAAGATTGATAATTTTAATTAAAAATTCATCTCCTTGGCTGATAAATGAGCTATTTTGTTGAAAATTAATTTTTTCTTCGGCTGAAATATAATTTTTTTTAACTGGAAATTTTAATATTCCAGTTACAAATATAAGTATTTTGTTGAAATTTTTTTTTCAAATTAATTTTTTTTACTGCAAATGTAACTATTCAATATTTAGTTTTAAAATGATCTTTTTTAGTGGAAAACTGATTTTATTTGAAGACTTATCATTTTAGTTGAAAATTAATCTCTTTAGTTTAAAATTCCACAATTCCAGTTGCAGATTCATAATTATAGTTGAAAACTCATCACTTTGTTTGAAAATTTAACTTTTTTAAATTAATTTAATTTTTCTTGCAAATGAATTATTTTGTCGCCGTAAAATACAACTATTATAATTGATAATTACATAATTTTTGTTAAAAATTCATCTTTTTAGTTTAACATAAATTTTTTACTGAAAATTGAACTATTCAATTGTTGGGAGAGAATTTATTTTTTCTATTTAATTTAAAATTCATATATTTTCTTGACTTCTTTGGTAAAAATTAATCTTTTTGGTTAAAAAATCAACTACTCCAGTTAAAGATTGATCGTTTCAGTTGAAAATTGATCCTTTTTATTTAAAATTTTACGATTTTCCTGAAAATTTTTCTTTTTGTAGTTGAAAATTCAAATAATTCGTTGAAAATTCATGTAATTTGTTGAAAAATCGTCTTTGTGACCGAAAATTAATCTTTTTGGTTGAAAATTCAAGTATTCCAGATAAATATTCATAATTTTTAGTTGGAAATTCACCTTTTTTTTAAATGGAACTGCTTGGTTGAAAGTTAAATTAAATTTGTTTTAAAAGTAAATCTGGAATATTAATTGAATTCCTAGAAATTGTATCGCAAAACTGTATACATATTCCTCATCAATTGTTTAAAAATATATGAAATTGCGAATTGTGTAAAGCTTCACAAAAATAAAAAAACGTTTACTCAAGGTTCTTCGGAAAAATAAAAAGGACTTTTTATATCGAAAAATTAATTTTAAGAGAATATTTAAAAAGATTTCCCAAATTGTCAAAAATGAATGAGAAAGATTTTAAGGAAATATTTTTCATTTTTCAGGATTAAAAAAAAACTTTAGGAAAAATCGGAATAATTTTAAAAGATGTTTAGAAGTTCTAAAAAAAATTCAAAAATAATTTGAAATTTTTATAAATGTAAAACAACACGTAATTTTTTCAAGATCTTGAAATAAAATTTGGTATTTTTTTTTAAGGATTTTAAAACGTTTTAAAATGAAATTAATTTCACTTTACAATTTAAGAATGGTTCACTATACAAAAAATGTAATCGTTCGATTTTTATTAGTTTCAGTTAAAAATTGCTTAGAATGATTTGCTTTTTATAACTGATGTTTTTACGACTTTAAATGGAAAAATTTTTAGCTTTAGAGTTCGAATTTTTTAATTTCATTGACCGTGAAAAATGTTTCCGAACCAGGAAATGACCGAAAGTTTTTTATTTGAATAAAACAGCCATCCTTACCATTTATGGCTCATAAAATTCGATCGAAAAATCAAGGAATCACCTTTCAGTGAATGGTTTTTAATTTTTCAGAAGTCGAGCAACTCGCCGAAACCATCTGCCCTTCCAGCAGGCGACAAACCCAAGCAGAGGATTGATGTAAAAGCACCATCGGTATGTTTATTTCTCTTTATATGTCTGAATTTCAATGTAAACTGTAACGATAATACTAACTGGTTGCATTAATTCACTCATATAATATGCAGCAACTGGAAACACAAAATTGGGTAATTAATGAAAAGTAGATAGTTGTAGAATCGTTTTGAAATCTAATAAAATTTCAGTACGTTTTTAAGCATGTCTGTTACTCAAGATAATATTATAGTGATTGATTATTATTTTAGGCTCATTTGCTTCAAGAATGAAGAATGGAAGCTTATAAACTTTAACTCTTATTTGCTTAAATTTAGGGTGATCACTGGACCGTAAATGACCATGAATTTCTACGTAGACCGAGAATTTAATTTAATTTTCAATTAACAAAAAACCTTAAAGTTGATCAAATATCCATTCTTTTCTGTTTTTAAGAAACTCGACCTTTCTCCCTTTTGTCTCTTTTTTTCGCTTTAATGCAAACTGATTTAATAGAACACAGTAAAAAAATCCAACTATTTTTGTTCGAGATTTAATTCTGTTTGGTTAAAAATTCAACTGTTTTGTTTCAAATTCATTTATTTTGTTAAAAAATCATTCTTTTTGGTCGAAAGTTGAATTTTGTACTATTTTTCATTTAAAACTCATTTTTCTTGGTTGAAAATGAACTTTGGTTAAAAATTAATCTTTATTTATTAAATATATATTTTTATATATTTATATTTTTTTATACTGTTCAAATTCAACTATTTTGTTGAAAGATCGTCTCTTTTTATTCAAAATTCAACTATTTGATTGTAGGTGCATCTGTTTGGTTGAAATTTTTTTTTTCTCGGAGGTTTTACTATTTAGTTGAAAATTTACCTTTTTATGTTTACTATTCAACTGTTTTTTGAAGAATTTGCCTTCTTAGTTCAAAAATCCAACTATTTGGTTCAAAATTCAATTGTTTTAATAAAAATTCAATTATTTTCTAACCCATATAGCTTATTAACTTGAAAACTGAACTTTTTTGTTAAAAATTCATCTTTGGGTTAAAAATTCATCTTTTTCATTAAAAACTTATCTTTTTTAGTTGAAAATTAACTGTTTTGTTTTAATTCAATTGACCTTTTAGTTGATAAACCATCTTTCTTGGTTGAAAATTATATTTTTTATTGAAAATTTATCTTCTCAGGTTGAAACAAAATTATTTTATTAAAAAATCAATTATTTTCCAACCCATTCAACTTTTTGACATGAAAACTCAACTTTTTGTAAAAAATTCATCTGTGGGTTGAACATTCATATTTTTAAAATGAAAACTCATCTCTCTTTGTTGAAAATTATTTTTTTTGTTGAAAGTTTTAACTGTCTTGTAAAAAATAGTCTTTTGGACTCGAAAATTCAACTATTAAGATAAATAATCTGCTACTTGATTGTAAATTCAACGGGTTGACAATTAATTTTTATTCGAACATTTAACTATTTAGTTGAAAATTCATCTTTCTTGGTTAAAATTATATTTTTTGATGAAAATTTATCTTTTCAGGTTAATTATTTAACTGTCTTCTACAAATTTTTTTTGTCATGTAAATTCAAATACCTTGTTAGAAATTAAATTATTTTATTAAAAAGTCATTTATATTTTAAACCTTTCAACTTTTTCACTTTAAAACTTCACTGTATTGTTGAAAATGCAATATATTTGGACCTAAAGCATTAGGAATTTAAAGCATTTCATATTATCACTTCTTTGTTTGAACATAAAATTTGAGCGTAAAATGTTTAATTAAAGATTCATCAGTTTAATTAAAATTTCATCAATTCGTTTGAAAATGTAACTATTCATTGCAAAATTAATTTTTTTAGTTAAAAATTGTTTTTCTTAATAAATTCACCTCTTAAGTTAAACATTATTTTTTCTGAAAATTGCACTATCCAATTTTTGTTTGACAATTTTTGTTTAATTTATATTTTTTAGCGAAATTAATCTTCTTAGTTGAAAATAAAATTATTCCGGTTAATGATTCATCATTTTAGTTCAAAGGTTTGAAAATTTATATTTTTTAGTTAAAAATTCAACTACTTGACTAAGAATTCATGTGTTTTGTTGAAAAGTCGTCTTTTTGGTATAAAATCAATCTTTTTGGTTAAAAATTTAACTATTAAGTTAAAAATTCATCTATCTGGTTGAAAATACAATATTTTTAACTTGAAAAGTTAGGAATTTGAAGCGATTTAAATTGAATTCAACATAGTACCCACATTAACTTGAACTTTAAATATAATATAAAAAAATTATATCTGGAAGATATGAGATACCTAGAAAAAAACTGGAATTGACAGGGAATGTTTTTCCAGGATAAACCGGGCATTTTTTCCGGCGATAAAATGGTCACCCTGACGTTGTACACTCTTGTTTTGCCTATTTCTTCAACTCCTGTCCGCTAAAAGTTACAATATGAATGACTAAATTAAGCTTTCGGAAATGGTGCCTAAATTTTTGGTTTGCTTAAAGTTTTTTGTTTGTGAATAATTCATAGAACACTTATAAGTATTTAGGTTTACGATGTACAATAACAGTTAATAATAATACTAAAATCGTAGCCTCAAGATCCCAGTGCATTTTTGAAGGCAATGCTGAAAATTTCGGACGAAAACCCGAAAACTGACACGCCGCCGCCTTCTTTATCTGCCGAGGCGTCAACAAATAAACCTTTTGCGTTTCCGCAAGCACCCAAAACATCCGATGCTCCGCCGTTGGTACAGCGGCTTTTTGATGTACGTGACATTTTTTGAAATAATTGAATACTATTCTTTTTATCAATTTTGATGAAAGAAAAGATATTTTCATCGTGAACTGTATCTTCTGATGCATAGTTAGGTATTTTAATGCTGTTTTTTTTATTATTTTTTTTAGCATGCACGAGAAGCAGAGAAAAAAAGGGAAGGATTGTGGTATAGTTCACGCTTGATGTCTTATTTCCAAGTAAATTGTAACGGAATACCTCGATATAATTATATACCTCATAAACAGAACAATCTAGTCTGTGCCCAAATTATTCTGCCGGATATGAGGGCATTCTGTGGTGACTTCCAGGCAACAGTTCCTGAAGCGACTGAAAGTGCTGCCAAGAAAGTTTACGAGGTACGAATGAATAATTAATTAATTAAATCGATTTTTTCATAGTGTTTTTAGTAGATATTTGAAGCGTGTGAGTCTTAATACAGATTTTTAGTTTGTGTGCTTGTGTTAACCGTGAGTGATGTACGATGATTTTTTGGAGCTCTCCGTCTGAGGCGATTGTTAGAAGCGAACTAGGTTAAGCTTGCAGAATTCATATTCTCTTAGCTATTTGCCTCTTTTCCCTTTTTTAAAAGAATTTCTCTTTTTTATCCCGTTTTCAAGAAGCTTCCTTTTTTATCTTTTTTTGTTTCAATGGGAACTGAATTAATAATATTAATAATAAAACCCAATAACAAAATTCAACTATTTTTCGTTAAAAGTTAATTCTTTTAGGTTGAGAAGTCTATTATTGGGGTTTTGTGGAGAATTTATCTCTTTTGGTTAGAAATTTAATTATTTTTTTGAAAATTTAACTATTGGATCAGAAAGTGATCTTTTTGATTGAAAATTCAAATTTTTTGTTAAATATTCGTCTTTTTGGTAGAATAGTTATCTTTTGTGATTCAAAGTTAATTCTTTTAAATATAAAACTTTACTGTTAAATTTTTGGTTTAGAACTTATTTCTTTTGGTTGCAAATGTAACTGTTTTGTTAAAATGTCATTTTTAGGGTAAAAATTAAACTACTTGGCTAAAAGGTAAACTAATTTGTAAAAATAAAATGATTTTTTGGTTGATGTTTCATATCTGGTTTGTAATTTTACTATTTTATTAAGAACTGCGCTTTTTTAATGGACAATTCATATTTTTGGGTTGAAAAATCAACTGTTTAGAAGAAAATCGTCTTTTTGGCTTGAAAACTCAATAATTTGGTTAGGTTGTTTTTCTTCTTTGATTAAAAAATCTTTCTTAGTTGGAAATTTCTCTTTTCGGTTTAAAAATTAATTAATTTGTTAAAAATATTTGGTGGAAAATTGGTCTGTTTTGTTTGAGGATTTAACTATTTTGTTGAAATCTAGATTTAGTTAAGTGGAAAATTATTTGTAATTTTAAAATAATTAAACTGTACCGCTTTTGGCTGCAAATTGATCTTTTATAATTAAAATTGCAAATATTCGGTTAAAATTCTATGTATTTGGTTGAAAATTCGCCTTTTTGGCTTAAAAATTCCATAATCAATTATATCATTTTTTCCTTGACTGAAAATTTTTTCTTTGTTACAAATCTATTTTTGGTTTCAAAATTCATTTCTTCAATTTAAAAATGCAACTGTTTGGTGGATAATTGATCTATTCTGTTTGAGAATTTACTTTTTTTTAAAGTAGATTTGTTGGTTGGAAATTAATTTTTCAATTTGAAATATAATTACTTCATTTTTTATTAAAAATTTATCTTTTTTATTGAAAATTCTTATATGCAATTGAAAATTTAATATATAAAACTTATTAATTACAGTTTCATCTATTTGGTTGAAAATAAACTTTTGCATTTGAAATGAATAATTTCGAGGTAAAAAACCAACTGTTTTGTAGAAATTCTTGTCTTGAAAATTCCATAATTTAATTTTTAAAAATTTTCTTCCTTGACTGAAAAATCTTTCTTAGTTTAAAATTGTCTTTTTTGTTTGAAAATCAATTCATTTTTGTAGGCTAAAAATGCTACTGTTTCATGCTACAATTCATCTTTTTTGTTTGTAGTATAAACTACTACATTTTTCTTTGAGCATAATTTTAAAAATAATTTTTTCATTAGTTAAAAATTAAATTACCTAGTAGAAAGTTGAACTACATTTTAAAAAATCCTCATTTTAAGTTGAGAATTAACTTTTTTGTCAAAAAATAATTTTTTAATTGAAAGTTTAATTGTTTTTATAAGTTCATCTTTTTGGTTTGAAAATTGTATCATTTGATTTACATTTTTTAATTTCTGGGCTAAACAATCTTTCTTAGTTGCAAATTTTTCTTTTTTCATTAAAAAGTGTATTCCATTAAGTTAAAAATGCAACTGTTTTTTAAAAAATGTATCTGTTTCATTTAAGGATTTCATCTTTTTTGGTTGAAAATTCATCTCTTGTAGAAAATTTAACTTTTTTGTTCAAAAATAATATTTTGGGATTGAAAATCTAACTGTTTTGTAGAAATTCGTCTTTATGGTTTGAAAATTCCATAATTTGGTTGAATTTTGTATCTTCCCTGACTGAAAAACCTTTCTTGGTTAAATTTTTTTTTTCACATTTTAACAATTTTTTATTTTAAACTAAAACCGTTCTTGATTGAAGTATCAAATATTACATTTTTCGTTGAGAATTAACCTTTATTGGTTGAAAATTTAACTATCTGGTGGAAAGTTGAACTACTTTGTTCAAAATTCATTTTGAGGTTGAAGATTCATATCTTTGGTTGAAAATTGAATTATTTGGTTGAAAATTAATTTCTAAATTGAAAATTCATATATTTTGTGAAAAACAAGTCTTTCTTGGTTGAAAATCCATGGTTTTGGGTTGAAAATTTAACTATTTTGTCATAAAATTCAACTATTTGGTTGAAAATTAACTTTTTTGTTAAAAATTAATATTTCCGGGTTGGAAATCCAACTGTTTTGTAGAAATAGGTTTTTTTGGCTTGAAAATGTAATATTTTGTTATAAAATTAAACTATTTTGTTAAAAATTAACTTTTTGGTTAGAAATCAATATTTTCGCGTTGAAAATCCAACTATATTGGAGAAATTCGTCTTTTTGGCTAGAAAATTGCATAATTTGGTTGAAATTTTTCTCTTCGTTGATTGAAAAATCCTTCTTAATTGGGAATGGTTAAACAGCGATACGCCACCTGGTGACAAAAATCCAAACTGGAAAGAATAGGTACAATTTTAAACATTCATTTTAATTTGTGCATAAATGTGTTTTAACGGTTCTTTTTGGAGTATAAAGTATTTATTTTATATTAAAAATAAGTCTTTATCGGAAACAAAAGGTTTTTTTAGATAGAATTTACATCTTATATAGTGAAAACCCACATTTTTTTACAGGAATATTTCCAAAAAAAGTTATTGTACTATTTATTGTGATTTTCAATAGATTATGAACTTAAATGACCTTATTTTGAAGCATCAATGAACTAGAAGTAAAATTTTATGAATTTAAATCTGAAATATTTACTATTTAAAAATCTGATCTAAAAGTTAGGTTAATATTCGTATTTCAATTTCAATCGTCTATTATTCGTATTCTTTGCATAATCTGGACAAAATTCGTCGCTACATACATTAATTAAAGTTCATTTAAGCTTACAATGCATTTAAACTTACATGAAATAGTAAAATTATTGTGTTTTTTTACAAACATTTTTCACAAAAATGTGTTTTTCACTGTACAAGGTGAAAATTATATCTAAAACGATTTGTTTTCGATAAAGATTTGTTTTAGTATTCAAGCATTGCTTTACACTTCACAAAAAATTGTAAAAACAGTTATGCAAACATTAAAATACAGCTTAAACATTGTACCTACTTTTTCTAGTTCCAGTTTTCGGCACTAGGTGGCGAAATTGTCGATCACCATTCCCAATTGAACATTCTTTTTTTGTAGAATTCCACTGTTTTTTATGTAAAACTTACAATCGTTTTGGTCGTAGTATGAAATATTGCATTTTTTGAATATTTTGTTAAAAATTCATTTTGTCATTGAAGATTCATCTCTTTATTTCAAAATTGAATAATTTTGTCGAAAATTAATTATTCAGTTGAAAATTTACATTTAAATATTTTGTTACGAAATTCAACTATTTAGTTAAAAATTAACTTTTTTTTTAATTAATATTTTTGGTTTCAAAATCCAACTTGAAATATTCATAATTTGGTTAGCATTGTTTTTCCTTGAGTGAAAAATCTTTCTTAGTTTGATTTTTTGTGTAAAAAAAAATTATCATTTAGTTTCAATCTCAGCTGGTGAGACTACAAATGATAATAAAATATTTTTTACTGCCAAATAACTAGAGAAGAAAAATGAAATCTAAGCTTTTTTAATATATGAATAAATTTCATCTTTTTGATGTGAGCATTCATCTTGGTAGGTTGAAAATTCAACTATTTTGTTATGAATATAACTGTTTCCATAAAAAAAATTTATTGTTAGAAATACAACTAATTTATTGAAAATGCACTGTATTTAAATAAATTCTTCTTGTTTCTTTAAATAATTTATTATTATTCCTATATTTTTGTGAAAAATCACCCTATTTAGCCTCTTAGGAGAATTTTGGGCTCTTAAGTCTGTGCTTATGCCGAAAGGGATTTCGCCTAATGAAATAATAATAATAATAATAATTATTATTATTATTATTATTAATATTCAGGAGCTGCAGTTGGATAAAATGCAAAAGCCAAGAATCAGCATGTTGGCTCAACCGCCACAACAATGGTATAACACTAGGTTCAACAATGTCAATAATGTTCGACCAGCGCCTATTCCACCTCAAAATCCACAGCTTGGAATGAATCCACCCATGTGGAATCAGCCGCCACTGCCAACTCCGAATTTCGTGTCCATGCCTCCGCGTGGAAATATGCCAGGCATGTTTCCTCAAGGTTTTCCCCATCCTCCCCCAGGAGGGGGTGTCTTTGAAAACTGGAGGACGAGCAACAAGCAACAAGATGCAAAAAGAACTACACCTTTCGTGCCCTTGCAGGCCCAAAAACAAAATAGGAATGTCAATAAGCCAGGGCATGAAAAACGTCAGAAGGAATTAGGAAATAAGGAATCATTTGAGAAGAAGGGTCAGCAGAATTTGAAGGAGAATACTCAAAAGGTGATGATTTTGTCCAATTCTATTAAATAGGATAGTCACAGGTCAGAAGAAATCTAGAAATCGGGGAAAAACCTTTTTTCTCAAATCACTTTTTAGTCCATTTTTAAAATGAAAATATTACTTGAATCTTTTTTCTTTCAATAAATTAATCCAGGGGTTAACCACTATTGAATTCAAGGTCTATACCTATTTCTGAATTTTCCTGGATTCTTTTAAAGTATGTTAGGATATTTTAAAAGATTCCAATACATTTTTAACAGATTTCAGTAATTTGAAGGGATTTTAAAAGATTTGAGATATTTTAGGGTTCTTTTAAAGATATCAAGACATTTTCAAGAGCTTTGAAAAGTTTCAATGGATTTTAATAATTTAAAGCTATTCCAAAGGATTTTAGCATATTTTTAAGACTTCCAAGGAATTTTATAGTTATTTTCAAAGATTTCAAAATATTTCTAGGATGTTAAAAAAATTCGAAAACGTTTCAAAATATTTTAAAGGATTCGAAATATCTACGGGTATTTTTTAATTAATTACAATAACTTCAACAGATTTTAAGGAATTCGAAATATTTCGGAGTATTTCAAAAGATTCGAAGACATTATTTTCAAGAGATTTATAACTGCTCAAGGAAATTTGAAGAATTTAAAAAATTTGTATGTGGTTTTGAAGATTTCTCTAGATTTTTGAGAATCTATAGGGCTATTTTATGGGTCCTACACAGATTTAGAATGTTTGAAAAAAATTTTCGGGAAGTTTTATAATTTTATGAGGTTTAACAAAAGGCTGAAAGTATTCGTACGGCCGGCCGTGTGAATAGAAACTTCGTAAAAAAAATTGCATGGGAGTGTAATGAATTTTGGATTTCAGTGATTTTAAGGGATTTTCAACCCTCTCAAGGTATTTTAATAGATTTTTCAGGATTTGAGAAAATATCAGATATTTTGTAATTTTTATAAATATTTCAAAGATTTTAAGATAATTATAAATCTTCCAAGGAATTTCAGGGTGGCTGCTGGACCGGAAAACCGGGAAATGACAGTGTATTTTTGTATTGACCGGGAATTTTACAAATCTGTAGAAGAAAAATCTGTCCACGTTCGATTTCAACAGTTTTTAAATAATTACTTGAATTTTTATGTTTTTCAATTATGCTATTATTTAACTTGCAATGCGTCATTCAAAATTTGTAAAGAATTTCTAAATGCATTAATTTATATGTACTTTAAGTAATAAAAAGTGAACAAAAACGAATTCACGAAACGATTTTAAATAAGTTCGAAATTTAAGAATTTTCAGATTTTAACGTTAAAACTTAAACGGTTTCAATTTGAAAGTCTTAGTCATTAAAGAAATTTGAACATGTGACTGAAAATTTATAAACTATTTTCAACTTAAAAATAACTTCATAATAATATATTCTTAATTAAAGGATTTTATTACATTTAAAATATTGTGTTAGTCTAAAATATTCCATTTAAAATCGTTAAAATTTCGAAGAGCCTTTTAAACTTTTAGCGTTACAATCTTAATTGTTGTATTTGAAAAATGCTTAGTTGGCAAGTGAAATTTTTAAATTTTGCTGTATAATTTTCGAATGAAAATTTGTAGAAAAAATTTGAGTAATTTTAAGAGATATTTACATTTTTTTATATTAGGCTATCATTTCAAGTCTTACGTTAAGTTTCAATCCTTTCAAAGCTTTTACATATCTCTTAAAATAACTCAAATTTCGTCTACAAATAATAAATCTTCAATTGTTATTTATAAATTCAAATTATGAAGAAATGTTCTAAAATTTGTAGGATTTTCTGAAAATTGTATAAAAAAATCAACTAATTTTGACAGATATTTAGAATTTCTGAAAAAATTTCCAAAATAATTTTAAATTTAAAACAAATTTAAAACAACTTCTAAATTTCCCAAAATTTTCAAATAAAATTTTGAAGCTTTCCAATGATGTTTAAACTATTTCAGAAGAAAATAATTTCATTTCTAATTTAAGAAGTGTTCAGTGAAAAATTTTTCAATTATTCAATATTTAATGGTTCTAGCTAAAAATTCCTTAAAATTAAATAATTTTGAAAATTTTAAATTTCATTGATTGATTTTTTAACTTAGAGCATTGGAAATCAGAACGTGGATTTATATTTTTTTATATTGAAAAATGTTAGTACCTTTTATTGTACACGCGTAAATTATTGAATATTTTAATACAACATTTTTAATTAAAAACTTTTAAATTTCAATTTTAATAGTTGAAAATTTAACAGTTTCACTTTGAGTGCATTCATTTGCAACTCAGTTTTTACTATGTCAAGTGGAAAATTTTTTAGCTTTCGTGTTTCATTTTTTTAATTTCATTGAGGAGGAAAAATGTTTGCGAACCGGGAAATGACCGGGAATTTATTTCGTCGATTAAAACGACCAGCCTGAATTTGCCATTAATTTCAGTAATTTAAAGGGATTTCAAAGAACTACAAATTTTTAGAATATTAAAAAAAAATTTGATGCAATTCTAGGATTTTTGAAAAATTTTAAGGGATTTCAAAAGATTTTATAGGATTTGAACTATATTAGGGATTAAAATGATTTTAAGTGATTTTGAAAACTCTCAAGGTCTTTAATAAATTTTCCAAGATTTTAGGAAATATATATCATGTAATTTCACGGGTTTTTAAGATTGTAGGGTATTAAAAAAAATGTCAAGGTATTTCTAGGACCTTTTAAAAAATTCAAGAGTTTTTACTGAAGTTGATATATTATAGCGTATTTTAAAAAATTCCAAAGAATTTTCAATTGCTTTCAATAATTTAATAGGCATGTGGAACGATTTTATAGGATCTTGTTAGGTTTCAGCCTATTCTAAAAAATTTGAAAGGATTTTATAATATTTATGTTAAATTTTAAAGGTTATAAGGGATTTTGAAAGCTCTCAAGATATCTTAATAAATTTTTCCAGGATTTCAGGAAGTATACATGATATAATTTCACGGGATTTTATAATATTTTATTCGATTTGAAAGAATTTATCCGCAAGAATTGAGGGATTTTCTAGATTTTCGTATATTTCAAGGTATTTCCGAATATTTTTAAAAATTTCAAAGATTTTAGAATATTTTAAAAGATTCCAAGGTATTGGGAATGGTGATCTACCATTTGGCCACCTGGTGTCAAAAACTGGAACTAGAAAAAGTACATACAATTTTAAAGATGTAAATTAATTTTGGCATAAAAGTGTTTTTACGATAGTTTTGTGAAGTATAAAACAATGATTACATACTAGAAACAAATCTTTGTCAAAAAAAAAAAAATAGTTTTAGATAGAATTTCCATCTTATACAGGGAAAAAATACATTTTTGTCAAATAGGTTTAAAAAAGAACAATTATTTCACTATTTCGTGTAAGTTTCATTAATGTATCTGGCAACAAATTTTGTCCATATTGTGACAAGAATACGAATAATAGACGATTTACGGTAACATTTTTAATCCGAGAAAAAAATTTCCGGTCATTTCCCGGGGTTTTCCCGGTTCGTAAACATTTTTCATGATCAATGAAATTTAAAAAATCGAACTCTAAAGCTAATCATTTTTCCATTTGAATGAATAAAAATTGAGCTGAAAATGAAAGCACTCAAAGTGAAACACTTGAATGCTCAAGAATTTACACGTATAAAATGGAAGCTACTAACACTTTTAAGCTGAACAATTTTTAACTAAATGCAGTTAAACTACAAAATAAATTTTTTAACTTTTATAAATTTTAGAGTTAAAAGATTCAGATTCAGTTTCTAAAAATATAAATCCACGTTAAATTTTTCAATCCTTAAACATCCTTTAAAATTAATCCAATTTTTTCTATTTTTTTTTTAATTCTGCCAAATTAAACATATTTCCTTAAAATCTTCCACATTCATTTTTGATAATTTTGTCAATCTTTCTAAATATTTTTGAATAATCACTCAAAAGTATCTTTTAAAAATAAAAATAATTTTCAATTTTCATAGGAAATGTTTTTTAATCTTCTGAAGCCATTCAAAATTCTTAAAAAGCTTTTAAACAGACAATTTGTTTAAATTATTTCAAATAATTTCAAATTTTAAATAGAAATTTTTTTTGAAACTTCTATATATCTTTTCAACTTCCTTGGTTTTTTTAAAGAATAATATGTATTCATTTATTTATTCATGTATTTATGCATCGAAGTTAAAAAATTTAACTTAGAAATATAATATTTTTTTAAATAGAACAATTAAAATGTAACGTTCAAAATTTAGTTTTAAATATTTAACTACAATTACTGATTTTGAATAAACAGTCAGATATTTCTAAATATTAAGTCATTCTTATTTCTCTTAATTAACATTTTTTTAATTGAATGGTTTAAAAATTGAATATTTTTGACTAAAATAATATGTGAAATTCAATAAAAGCTTTTAATTATGAATACGATTTTTGAAGTTATTTTAAAATTTTAAATAGTTTATAAAGTTTCAATCGGGCGTTTACATTTCTTTAACTAATAAAACTTTCCAATTAAAATAGCTTACATAATTTTTAACGTTAGGAACTGGAAATTCTAAAATTGTTAACCGATTTCGAATAGTCTTGTAAAATTAATTATTATTCACTTTTTAAATCTGAAAGAACAGCTCAATTTTAAAAATCATTCATTTATATTGACAGTTGATCAACCAAAAGTATTTTCCATCTTAAATCTTCGATTTCAAACGCTTCTAATTTTTATTGGCTTAAGTCTTTAAAATTGCATTTTAAAATTCTTTAAAATAAAATGTATACCTAACAATTAAACTATAAAATTAAAAATTTGTTAAAGTGGAAGATTTTTGTCTATAAATTTGTAAAATTTCCGGTCAAAAAATAAATTCACTGCCATTTCTGTGAAAAAAGTTTTTTTTTATTTGATAAAATGTAAATTCTATCTACACCTCTTTGTTTCCGAAAAATACTTATTTTTAGTCTCCAATAAATACTTTTAACTTCACAACACAAATCGTTAAAACACTTTTATGCACAAATTAAAATGCATCTTTAAAATTATACCTATTCGTTCTAGTTCGGATTTTTGTCATCAGGTGGTGTATCACAGTTTAACCATTCTCAATTGTCAAGAGCTTTAAAAAGAATTAACAGATTTCAAAAAATTTCAAAGTATTTGAAATATTTTAGGGTTTTTTAAAAATTCCAAGAAGTTTTCACGAGCTTTAAAAAATTATAAGGGATTTCAAAAAGATTTTAAAGGATTTTAAATATTTTAAGGTGTTTAAAATATCACAAGGAATTTTTAATTGAAGACACCAATTTTTCATGCAGTTATATATAATTTCCCAGAATTTCGAAAGATTTGGAACGATTTTGCAGTACCTAGAAGGTTTTATGATATTTAAAAAAAAGTTCAAAAGATTTTATCAAATTTCCGCGTATTTCAAAGATTTTAAGAGGTTTTCAAATATGTTGTTGTAATTCATTTGGAATTCGTTCTGAATTCTTAATAATTTATCTATATTTTTTTTGAATTTTTCTCAATTCTATTCAGTTAAATGAATTTTTTAAAATTTTCTATTTCATTCATCGCTTGAATTTTTTCAAACTTACAAAATTTAATTAATTTTTTCATATTATTGAATTGTTTTCAATTCACTGGATTTTTAAAATGAATTTGATCGAATTTTTTTATCACTTAAATTTCTCTTAATTTTCAAACATTTTTCCCATTCATTTGAATTCTTTCAATTTTAAGTTGATTTTTTTTTTGTCTTAGGAATCGAATTCTTTTAGATTTAAAAAGAACATTAGTCTCATTATTGATGCAGATTAAATCAATTTTAGTCACTTTTTGGGTTTGAAATGAATTTTGGTTTTAAACAATAATTGGAAGGAAATATGTTCGGGGAAAAATCAGAGAAAAGTCAAGGAATTTTGAAAATGAAGTTTTGCGGCCACTGGAAATTCTCACTTGGAATAGGGAATTATTTAAAAAAATTATAATTCTGAATTGGGACAGGGTTTTCATTAACAAATTATAATTTCGTCTTAATTTGGATTAGGAAATAAATAAAAGAAATACAACAAAAAAATCATGTAAAAAATGTTATGCCCGTAAAAAATGATAATTTTTTGGCATGGAACGGGAATTTTGGGATAAAATTTTTATTCTGATTTAGATTAAGGAAATTTAAATAAATTCCTGTTGCAAGTTGGAATTCGTCATAATCTGAAACTCCCTTCTTCCAATTTTTGGATCAAATCAATTTCTATCATTTTTAATTACAATAGAAAATGTTATCTTGTATTATATTGTTGGTTCGAAATTTATCTTCGAAAATTTAATTATTTTGTTGAAAATTTAACGAATTTGTTAAAAAGTTATCTTTTTGTTAGAAAATACAACTTTTTTTTTGCACATTGGTCTTCTTGGATAGAACATTCATCCTTTTAAGTAAAAAATTGATCTATTTTAGTAGAAAAATCAATTTTTTGGTCGAAAATTCATCTTTCTTGGTTGTAAATGAACTTTTTGCAGAAAAATCAACTATTTCGTTAAAGAGTCATAATTTTGGGTGGAAGCTTAACTTTTTTCGTGGAAAAATAAGCTATTTGCTTAAAAAGTTATATTTTTTCGTTCGGAAATTCAACTGTCATTTTGTGCATTCGTCTTCTTGAAAAAAAATTTGTCTACTTAGATTGAAAATTCATCTATTTTGGTAGAAAGGTAATTTTTTGTTGTCAAAAATTCATTTTTCTTGATTAAAAAATAACTTTTTTGTGGAAAAATCGACTAATTTATTAAAAAGTTATCTTTTTCGGTCTAAACTTAAATTTTGGTATGGAAAATTTGGATCTTTTGGATTTAAAATGCATCTAATTTGATAAAAAAGTAATTTTTTGGTCGAAAATTCATCTTGTTTAAAATTAACTTTTTGGTTAAAAAATCAATTGTTTTTGGAAAAAATTGTGTTTTTGACATGAGCATTCAACTGTCTGGTTAAAAATTCAAGTATTTTGTTGATAAATCGTCTCTTTTGTTTGAAAGTTTGACTATCTGATTTAAAATGCTAACAGTTGGTTGAAAATTAATTTTTTTTGTGGGAAATTTAACTATTTGGTTGAAAGTTCATAAATCTTTGTTGAAAATTCAAGTTGTACACTCGTCTTTTCGAACATAAAATTCTTCCTTTTGGATTAAACATTCAGCTATTTTGTTGATGATTCGTTTTTTGTTTTAAAATTTAGTTATTTAGTCTTGAATGCAAAGCTTTGTTTGAAAGTTCACCTTTGTTGGTTGAAAATGAACTTTTTTTGTTAAAAATATAACTATTTTGTTAAAAAGTCATCTTTTATTTCATTTCATTTTTTTTAAATCAACTATTTTGTTAAAACAAAATTTTTGTTCGAAAATTCAACTGTTTTGTTTTAAATTCGCATTTTATGGATTAAAAGTTCTTTTTTTTTATAGGAGTAACTTTTTGATTGAAAATTTATCTTTCTTGGTTGAAAATCAATTTTTTATGACAATTCATCTTTAGATTTAAAATTCAACTTTAAGAAAATTTTTTTTTGTTTGAAAATGCAATATATTTCTTCTTGAAAATTGATGCCTACATTGATTTTATTGAAATGAATAAATTTATTTCCCTATTTTCTTCAAAAATACCCTATTTATCCGGTTTTGATCGTTTTGAGAGCACTTTGGTTTGTGAAATCTGAAATAAATATAATTTTAAATTAAAACAGGAAATTTTCGGAAATAAATGTAATTTTTACTTGTAGCAAGGAATTTCCGTAAATAATTAAAATTTGGTCTCATGCATAGGGAATTTTTGCAAAGAATTACTATTCGAAATAAAACAAAGAACTTTTGACTTGGAACGGAAATTTTTTAAAATAATTTTAATTATAATTTAGAAGAAGGAATTTAAAAAAATCGCTTTTGAAATTCAGAATTATAATTCTTTTCAAAAATTCCATCGGAAATCTATGAAATGTTTGAAATTGTCTTATAAAATCTCTTATAAAATTCGATTTTCAGAAACCAAAGGAGGAAAAGGCTGCACTCAACAGAGCAGATGACAAGAAAAATGCCTCGCACAATTCACAAAAATCACAAAAGTCTGGTAATCAAAGAAAGTCACGAATTGCTGCGAATTTTGGTTCGGCGCCTTTACCCAACGGCGAAGAAAGAAAATGAATTCTATTTTTGTTTAATGCAGAAATTGTAAGATTTGACTTACACACATATGACTATAAACAACCGATATTTTATTACTGAAATGAATTTTTCATACCTTTCAGGAAAAAACAACAGTTTGTAAAGATTAATTTTACTAAATGCACTGTGCGCCTACGATGTGTCTTAAAATTTTTTATTTTTCTGCTTTGATTCTATCATTTATTGGTAAAGAATTGACGACATTCTTCGTTTTTTACTCTTTTTTTGTTGGTTTTAATCGTAATTTGAACTCTATTGATGAATCATTGTCTTACTTGATAAACATTTTGCTTTAATATGTTCTGTGAAGTTGTCTGTGATAGCGTTTTGTAAACAAAAATCATGTACACATGTACAGTGCATTTTTATTTTTTGATTAGTTTACTTAAGTTTGATTTAATTGATTGAAGTTGAATGTTTTTCTGACTGAAAAATAGTCCCATTTAAATTATGATTTATAATTCGCAGTTTCTAGACGCACATCATTGTATGCACCCAACTTTGGTGCATCTAAACATGTTATGTAAAATGGAGGGAGTGTTGAAGGAAACACAGTCTGCTTATGTATATTTGCGAAATACAATTTTCTTAAACCTGAATAAACAAGGTATCAGTTACAAGATTTTTTTATTATGCGCTTAATCCATATATTTCAAGTTAAATAAAATTTAAACTACAAACTTGTAAATTTTTATTTACAACTTTTTTTGTTAAAAATATAATTATTTTGTTAAACAGTCATCTTTTATTTCATTTTATTTATTTTTTTTTAATCAACTATTTTGTTAAAACAAAATTTTTGTTCGAAAATTCAACTGTTTTGTTTCAAATTCGCGTTTTTTGGATTAAAAGTTCTTTTTTTTTGGTAGGAGTAATTTTTTGATTGAAAATGTATATTTCTTGGTTGAAAATCATAAGGTAGTATCAAATATCTGTTGAGATTGGAATAATTCATAATTTTGGTTGATAATTTTACTATTTTGTTGAAAATTAATATTTTTGGGTTGAAAATCCACCCTTTTTTGTAGAAAATTCGTCTTTTTGGCTTAAAAATTTAATAATTTGGTTTACATTTTTCTTTCTGGACTGAAAAATTTTCTTTGGTTGAAATTTCAACTACTTGGTTGTAAGTTAAAACTATTTTGTGGAAAATTAATTTTTCAATTGAATATTACTATATTTTGGTGAAAGTTTGTCTTTCTTGTTTGCAAATTCATCTTTTTGGTAGAAAGTTCAACTACTTTGTTAAAAATTAATTTTGCAGCTGATTATACATCTCTTTAAATAAAATTATGGTAAGTATTAAATAATTTTTTTTATTCAAGTTAATAAAATTTTTTAAAAATTTAAAATTAAATAAATCAATTTTAAGATCTCTTTGGTGGAAAATATAACTATTTTTATGAAAATTTATCTTTCTTAATTGAAAATTCATGTATTTTTTTGGAAATTTTTCTTTTAGTTTGTTGAAAATTCAACTTGTGGCTTGAAAATATAAGTTTTATTTTATCTTTCTTAAATGAAAAATCGGGTTTTGCTTGATCATTCAACTTTTTTATTGAAGATTTGTTTTTTTAATTAAAGCATTCGTCTTAGTAGGTGGAAAATTTAACTATTGACATTCTGCTTATGTAAATTTTGGAAATCAAGTTTTCTTAAACCTGAATAAACGAAGTATCAGTTCTAAAATTTTTCTATTATGCGTTTAATCCATATAGTTCAAGTTAAATAAAATTCAAATCACAATATTTATGAAAAATAATATTTACAATATGTCTCAGGCAGTATCAAATATCTGTTCAGATTGGGAAGATTCATATTTTTAATTGTTAATTTTACTATTTTGTTGAAAATTAGTATTTTTAGGTTGAAAGTCCAACTTTTTTGTAGTAAATTCATCTTTTTGGCTTAAAAGTGTAATAATCTCGTTTGAATTTTTCCTTCTTTCTTGACTGACAAATTTTCTTTAGTTGAAATTTCAACTACTTGGTTGTAAGTTAAAACTATTTTGTGGAAAATTAATTTTTGAATTGAATATTTATGTATTTTATTGAAAGTTTGTCTTTCTTCGTTGCAAATTCATCTTTTTGGGTTAAAAATTCAGCTATTTTGTAGAAAGTTGAACTGGTTTATTAAAAATTAATTTTGTGATACATCTCTTTGAATAAAAGGATGGTAAGTATTAAATAATTAATTTAATTTATTAAAGTTAATTACATTTTTTGAAAATGTAAAATTAATTAAATAAATCGATTTTAAGATCTCTTTGGTTGAGAATTTATCTATTTTTATGAAAATTCAACTTTTGGCTTGAAAATATAACAATTTGATTTTGTGCTTTCTTAAATGAAAAATCGGGTTTGGTTGATTAATTAACTTTTTCTTGAAGATTTGTCTTTTTAATAAAAGCATTCATCTTCGTAGGTGGAAAATTGAACTATTTACAGTCTGCTTATGTAAATTTGGGAAATCAAGTTTTCTTTATTCTGAATAGACGAGGTATCAGTTATAAGACTTTTATTATGCATTTAATCTATTTAATTCAATTTAAATAAAATTCAAATTACAAAACTTGTAAATTATTATTTATAATATGTGCAATATTGTATCAAATATCAGTTCAGATTGAGAAGATACATATTTTTCGTTGACAATTTTACTATTTTGTTAAAAATTCATATTTTTGGGTTTCAAATCCGACTTTTTTGTAGAAAACTCGTCTTTTTAGTTTAAAAGTTTAATAATCTGGTTTAAATTTTTCTTTCTTTCTTGACTGAAAAAGTTTTGTTGGTTGAAAATTCCACTGCTTGGTGCTAAAAACTATTTTGTTGAAAATTAATTTTTCAATTGAATATTTATGTATTTTGTTGAAAGTTTGTATTTCTTGGTTAAGTTCATCTTTTTGGGTTGAAAATTCAGCTATTTTGTAGAAAGTTGAACTGCTTTGTTAAAAATTAATTAAGTATTAATGATTATTATTATTAATTATTGAGTATTTAATAATAAATTAATTAAAAATAGTTAAAATGTTATTTAAATTTAAAATTAGTTAAATTACAAAACTTGTAATGGTAATTTACAGTATGTAGAACACAGTCTTAAATATCTCTCCAGATTGAGAAAATTCATATTTTTGGTTGATAATTTTAATATTTTGTTGAAAATTACATTTGTTGTGAAAAATTCACATTTTTGGGTTGGAAATCCATCTGTTTTGTAGAAAATACTTTGAAGATTTATCTCTTCGGTTGAAAATTAAATTATTTTGTTGAAAATCGTCGTTTTTTGTTGAAAATTAATTTTTTAATTGAGAATTTAACTATTCAGTTTTTAATTAAAAATTGACCCATTTTGATTGAAAATTCAAGCATTTGTTTGAAAATGTATATATTTTGTTGAAAATTTGCTTTTATTAATTAAAAATCCATCTTTTTGGGCTGGACAATAAACTTTTGGTTGAAAATTAACTTGTTTGTTATAAATTAATATGTTCCTATTGAAATTCCTACTTTTTTCTAGAAATTCGTCTTTTTCCTTGAAAATTTCATAATTTGGTTCAATTTCTTTTCTTCTTTAACTGAAAATCTTTTTTGTTGAAAATTTGTCTTTTTTTGTTTGAAAATTAATTTCTTTAGGTTAAAAATGCAACTTTTTGGTGAAAAATTTATCTTTTTTGTTTAAGGATTGAACTGTTTTGTGGAAATTCGTTTTTTTTAAATTCCATAATTTGGTGGACATTTTTTTCCCTTTCAACTTCCGTTTTTTGTTGAAAATGATTCTTTTTTAATTTAAAATTCAAGTATTCGACTGAACATGTATTTATTTTGGTGAAAAATCATCTTGGTTGTAAATTCATCTTGGGGGGGGGGGGAGAGTTCAACTGCTTGGTTCAAAATTTATATTTTCGGGTTGAAAATACAACTTTTTTCTAATCGAAATTCGTCCTTTATCTAGAAAATTTCATAATTTATTAGAATCTTTTTCTTTCTTTTAACTATTTCGCTTTTGGTTGGAAATCGATATTTTTTAATTGCAAATTCAAGTATTCAGTTGAAAATTGATGTATTTTGTAGAAATTCGACTTTTTTCTTAAAAATTCCATAATTCGGTTGTATTTTTTATTGCCTTGACTCAAAAATCATTCTTAGTTGCAAATTTGTCTTTTTGATTTAAAAATTCAGGTCCTAATATTAAAAATGCTGTTTTGTGAAAAATTAATCTGTTTTGTTTGAGAAATTTAAAGTTTTGTTGGAAATTCGTCTTTTTTGGTTGAATGCAGCTGATTTTGTTTGTAAACCAAAATAATTTTTAATTGAAGTGTGAACTATTGCATTTTTGTCGAAAATTTATCTTTATTGATTTAAAAAGGTTGAATTATTTCTTTAAAAATGTATTAATTTTTTGGAAATGTATATATTAGGTAGAAAATTCGATTGTTTGGTTGAATACGAACTTTTTTGATAGGAATTTATATTTTCGGGTTCAAAGTCAACCCTTTTTGTAGAAATTCGTATTTTTTCTTAAAAATTCCAGAATTTGGTTCAATTTTTTTCTTCCTTGATTGAAAAATCTTCCTTAATTTCAAATTTATCTTTTCAGTTTAAAAATTAATTACTTTAAGTTAGAAATGCAATTGTTTGGCGGAAAGTTGATCTTTTTGGTTCAAGGATGCGGTTGAAAATTGGTCTTTTTTATTTGAAACAAAAGTATTTTTCAGTTAAAATTTCAACTATTAAATTGTTCGTTAAGAATGAATCTTTATTGGTTGAAAATTCAAGTACTAGGTCGAAATTTGTACTATTCTGTGAAAAATGAATATTTTTGGGTAGAAAATCCAACCTTTTTGTAGAAAATTTATCTTTTTCGTTTGAAAATTCCATAAATTGTTTGAATTTTTTTTCTTCCTCGAATGAAAAATCTTTTTTTTAGCTGAAAAGTCATATTTTTTATTAAAAATTAGTTTTGTGTTTGAAGATTGATCTCTCTGATCTCTCTGGTTTTGTTTCTATCTAGACTAAACAAATTTTTTTTTAATCGAAAATTCAACTATTTTGTTGAGCATCCATCTTTTTTTGAGAATTTATCTCTTTCTGTAGAAATTATATCTTTTTTCGTTAAATATGCAACTACCTAGTTGACAATTATTCCTTTTCGGTTAAAAAAGACATTTTTTCTTGAAAATTAACTCTTTTTAGAAAATTAGTATTTTTGGCTCGAAAATTCAACAACTTGGTATAAAATTGATGTATTTTGTTAAAAATTCGTCTTTTTGTAGAAAATCAATTTTTGTTGTTAAAAATGCATATGTTTGGTTGAAAATTATTCTTTTTTGTTTAAGGATTCAATTATTTTATTGAAAATTCGTCATTGTTGTTCAAATCCAAATGTTTTTTATTTTAAATACAAATATTTTATGTTAAAATATCAACTACTAAATTTTTTGTTGAAAATTGATCTTCTTAAAACAAAATTCCAACCTCTTTTGGCTTGAAAATTCATCAGTTTGATTGCATTTTTTTCTTTCTTGACTGGAAAAACCTTTAGCTGAAATTAGCTGAAATCATATTTTTTGCTTAAAATTAATTTTGTAGTTGAAGATTTACCTCTCTGGTTTTAATTGTAACTATTTTAATCAAAATTGGTATTTTATATTTGAAATTTCATGTATTTTGTTGAAAATTCATCATTTTAGCTTGAAAATTCAACAATTTGACTGAAATTTGGTTTCTTCCTAGACTAAACACAATTTTTAAAATTAAAATTGCATATGTTTCGTTGAAAATTATTCTGTTTTGGTTGAGAATTAAAGTATTTTATTGAAAACTCGTCATTGTTGGTCAAATCCAACTGTTTTTGATTTTAAATTAAAATCTTTTATGTTGAAATATCAACTATTAAACTTTTCGTTGAAGATTCATCTTTTTTTCAAACAAAAATTCAACTTCTTGGTTGACCTCTTTTGGCTTGAAAATTCAACAATTTTTTTTTTCAACAACTTTTTTCTTGACTGAAAAATCTTTCTTGGTTGATAATTCAAATTTTTTCTTGAAAATTTGTCTTTTCGTTCGAGCATCTATCAGCATAGGTTAAAAATTTAACAATTAACAGTCTCCTTGTGTAAATTTGCAAAGGAAAATTTTAATAAACCTAAATAAACAAGATATCAGTTACACGTTTTTTTATTATGCGTTTAATATACATATGGTTCAAGTTAAATAAAAATCAAATTACAAAACTTGTATGGCTATTTATAATATGTACAACACAGTGTCAAATATCTGTTGTCATAAAAAATACTTGTCGCTTATCATACTTTCTGTTTAGGCCAGAAATTATTTTTCGAAAGTATAAATCTACTATATACCTAAAATAACAATTATTGCTTCATTGTTTACATTTAATTGAGTAAATTGTTTTAGGTCTAGTCTTAGGTATTAAAACTATTTTATAACTTTATTTCGGCAGTTTTATGATTATGGAAGCTTTTTTTTCTTTTCCTCGTATTTTTTATTATAAAAGAAAATACTGAAAAGATTCTCTCCATCTGGAAAATTAGCCAGCTTTAGAGATCATTACAAATATTTGAATGAACTTTTAAAATCTTTAAAATATTCTACCTAACATTTGTCTCACGCGACAAAATATGAAATAACGTTTATTTTGTATAAAACAAATAAATGTTAGGTACATTTTGTTAATTAAATAATATATAACAATTTCATGAAACGCTTTCAAAACCGCGCTAGTCTAGATAATAAAAAAGTATAAACAAAATTGACTAAGTGACTATTTTTTCGTAAAAAAAAATTATCATTCAGTTTCAATCTCAGCTGGTGAAAGTAGAAATGATAATAAAATATTTTTTACTGCCAAATAACTAAAGAAGAATTATGGAATCTAAGCTTTTCGATATATAAATTGATCCTAAAAAAATCGTTGTATCCTCTATAAACCTACGGAATTATGCTGAAGACATTGTAAGCTAAACTCTTTCAATGTTTCGCAAAGTCTTCGTTTACTGGTCCTTTCACGTAAAACGTTTCGAATTAAATTTTCTTTTAAAATTTTGGGGACATGTGGTGTGGCTTCGTCGGTTAAAGCATTTCGAAGCCACTGCGCAGTCCATTCCGAGCACATTTTATTTAACGCTAGTAAAACTTCGGCGTGAGTTTCTAAATTATTTCTTGGTACAGTGCCAGCTGAAAGGAAAATTTATTAAAATATTAGTTTCTGGATTTTTATTTCGCAACATTGCAAATATACACGATATAAAAATCAATTATTAAAAAAAAATTATGTTTCAAACATTTCTGAAAGAATAATTAATCGTTTCGAATTAAAAGCGTTTGAAATAAAAAAAAATATATTGAAAGATTTCGAATTAAAAATGCTTGGAATAAAAAATATTACATTAAGTAAAATTTTGATAAAAGGACAATTAAAGTGTTTAAAAATATATTATTTGAAATTTAAAACATTTTTAATCAGAAGCTCTCAAAATTGAAACAGTTTATTGAAAATCAACTGTTCATTGAATTTAAAAATTGAAACATATTTAAAAATAGATTATTAAATAAAATTTTAATCCTTAGGTTTAAAGGTTTTAGAAACAATAATGAATGATTTCGAATTGAAAGCGTTTGAAACAAAAAAAAATATATATATTTTTAGATTTTGAATTGAAAACGTTCAAAATAAAAAAATATTAGTAAATATTCATTGGTAAAATTACGAAATTATTTCGAAATAAAAGCGTTTAAAAATGTATCATTTAAAATTACATTTTATTTAAAAGGAGGTAAAATTGTATCATTTCTAACTCAAAGCATTCAAAATGAAATAAAAAATTTTTCTAATTAAAAGTGTAAAAAATTGAACATTGTTTTTTTTTTTAAATCGAAGAATCTCGAAATTTAATGATTTAATATTAAAATATTTTTAATTGAATATTATAACTAGCACGTGCGATTTCACGTTTTTGCATTTTTATTTTCTAAAATTGAAAATATAAACGATTTAAAAATTAATTATCAACCAAATTTTTAAATATTAGGTATATTTTGAAGTAAAACGTTCAAAATAAAAAATAAAATAATAATAAAATTCGGTAAAATCTTGAAAAAGGACAATATTTGGAATTAAATGAAAAGGAACTGAACATTAAATAAAAGCGTTTAAAATTGTATATTTTGAAATTGAAACATTTCTAATTCAAAGCGTTCAAAATTGAACATTTTTCTTAAAATTTAAGTATCTCGAAATTTAATGATTTAATATTAAAATATTGTTATTGAATATTCATGACTAGCACGCGTGCTTTCACGTTTTTTCACTTTTATTTCTTAAAATTAAAAATATAAACGACTTAAAAATTGATTATCAAACACATTTTTAATATTAGGTTTAAAATTTCTAGAAACAAGAATGAATGATTTTGAATTGAAAACGTTTGAAATAAAAAAATATATATCTCAGAAATCATCTTTTTTTTGTTAAAAATTAAATTATTTTGTTAAAAATTAGCCTTATTAACTTGAAAATGCAAGAATTAATTTCATTTTTTTCGTTATTGATCAACAACTTTTTTTCTTGAAAATGTATCTATTTTGTTGAACATTCATCTTTTTGGTTTGAAAATTCATCTCTTCTTGTAGAAATTTCTCATTTCCTGATTAAAAATACAACTTGTTGGTTAAATATTAATCTCTTTCGATTTAGAAATACAACAATTTGATAGAATTTTTGGTAAGAAATGTCAAAGGAATTATTTTTAAAAGAAATAGCAATTTTTATAAATGTTTTCCGAATATTTCTTGATATTTTCTTAAAAACTATTTTGGTATTTCTTCGCTAATTAGATAGAAATTTTCTCAATAGCTGATTAGGGGCAGTCAAAAATTTTAAATTCTCAACAAAAAACATGAATTTTTAAAAAATTGCATAATTTTTCCAGAAAATAGAATTAAAAAATACAAATTTTCAGCCAAAAATGCCACAGTTCAGATTTAAACAAAAAAAAAGGTTTTAATTTTTAATGAAAAACAGTTGAATGTGTCAAAAAATAAGAATTTTAAAACAGATAATTCAATCATCAGATGACACAAATTAATTTTCAAACAAAAACGACGAATTTTTAACAAGTAAATATATATTTTACCAAGTGCTTAAATTTTAAAACAAAAGGGATTAAGTTTCTATAAAAAAGACTATTTTTTATGAAAATATATGAATTTTCAAGTGAAAAATATAAATTTTCAACCAAAAATCAAATAGTTAAATTTTCAATTAAACAAATTAATATTTAATTGAAAGAAAACGAATTTTCGACAAAACTATTGAATTTTCATACCAAAAATACAATTGCATTCTTAACAAAAAAATCATTTTCTACCAAAAAAGACGAATTTTTAACAAAATGCATCAATTAAAAACCAAAGGGTTGAATTTTCTACCAAAAAATATAATTTTTCAACAAATTATATCAATTTTTAACCAAATATTTCAGCAATGGATGTGATATTAGCCCAATTTTATTTCATTCATTTTTAGTTTACCTTTTTTTCGTTTCTGAACATTAAAAAAAAATAGTTGAATTTTTGAACTAAAAAATATCAATTTTTAACAAAAAATGGAGTAGTTAGATTTTAATTTAAGAGAATTAAGTTTCAATAAAAAAAAAAACAATTTTTTAACAAAACTGTTTAATTTGGTACCAAATAGTTCAATTTTCTACCAAATTGTAAAATTTTCAAGTCAAACTACGAGTTTTCTATCAAACAGTTAAATATTCAACCGAGAATCAATAAATGACGAGTAAATAACATAGCCTATTTCCAAATTTCTTTTCAAATTTAATAATTGAAGAAGAAAACAACTCTATTGAGTTTCATGGACAGAAATTTCGAGGCAGAAATTAATTAATTAATCATTATTCAATTATTAATTAATAAATAAGTTCTAATTTATTATTATTTATTATTTTGATAGATTTTTACCAATGCATTGCATTAAGACGCATACAAGTTCTTGTCCAACAGGTTGTATGAATGTTTGCAAGTGTGGGCTTTGCATGATGGCATGGGTTAGAAAACTTCCAGCAGCCTTCGTCGTTCCCGTTTCTGGTATAAGTAAACAAGCGACACCTATAAGAATAATATAATTAATTAATCCACAAAATCCACACCAATGATTTATATACCCAGGCCTGCGATTGTAAAAAAAAAACTTTTATTATCTGATGTTAAGAACATAATTGTTAGGAGTTTCCATAGTTTTTTAACTCAAGTTTGTTGAAATTCCAGGTCTACTTTAGTTTTCAAGAATTTTTTAAGTCAATTATGTTCAAATTCCAGGTCGTTTAATGATTTTTCAATGTTTTATGGATTAATTTGAATTCCTCGTCATTTTTAGGGTTTCAAGGTTTCCAGGTCAAGTTTGTTTAAATTCCAGGTAATTTCTAAGATTTTCAGGGATTTTTCAAGTCAAGTTTTTTCAAACTTCAGGTCATTTTCAGGGTTTTCAATGATTTTTCAAGTCAAGTTTGTTCAAATTCCGGGTCATTTTTAGAGTTTACATCGGTTTACAGGTCAAGAAGAATTCCACGTCGTTCTCAGGGTTACAAGGTTTCCGGGTCACGTTTGTTTAAATTCTAGGTCATTTCTAACAGTTTCAGGCATTTTTAAAGCCAAGTGTTTTCAAACTCCAGGCCATTTTTAGGGTTTTCAATGATTTTTCAAGTCAAGTTTGTTCAAATTCCAGGTCATTTTTAGAGTTTACATTGATTTTTCAAATATTGTTTGTTGAAATTCCAGGTCTCTTTTAGTTTTCAAGGATTTTTAAGTTAATTATGTTTAAATTCCTTGTAATTTTTAGCATTTTCAAGAGTTTACAGGTCAAGTTGAATTCTACGTTTTTACAGGGTTTCAAGGTTTTCCAGGTCAAGCATGTTTAAATTCCAGGTCATTTCTAAGATTTTCAAGGACATTGCAAGTCAAGTTTGTTCAAATTCCAGGTCATTTTTAGATTTTACATGGATTTTTCAAATAGAGTTGGTTGAAATTTCCGATCTTTTTTAGTTTTCAAGGATTCTTTATGTCAAGTATGTTTAAATTCCTGATCATTTTTAGGATTTTCAAGTGTTTACACGTCAAGTTGAATTCCACGTTTTTTCCAAGGTGTCAAGATTTTCCGGTTCGAGGTTGTTTAAATTCCAGGTCGTTTCTAAAATTTTCTAGTCATATTTTTTCAAATTGTAGGTCATTTTTACGGTTTTAAATTATTGACAAGTAGAGTTGATTTAAATTTCAGATCATTTTTATAGTTTTCAAGGATTTTTTCAAGGCAAGTTTGTTCAAATTCCAGGTAATTTTCAGTATTTTCCAAGTTAGGATTGTTCAAACTCCAGGTCATCTTTTTTAGACTTTCCATGGATTTTTCAAGTAAAGTTTGATGAAATTCCAGGTATTTTTTTACTTTTCATGGGATTTTTAAGTCAAGTATGTTTAAATTCCAGGTCATTCTCATAATTTTCAAGGTTTTACAGGTAAAGTTGAATTCCACGCCCTCACTAGAGTCAAGTTTGTCTAAATTCCATGTTGTTTTTGGGGTTTGCAATTATTTTTTAAGTCAAGCTTGTTCAAATTCCAGGTCTTTTTTAGTTTTTAAGAATTTTTAAAGTCAATATTGTTTAAATTCCAGGTGATTTTCATGATTTTCAAGGTTTTCCAGGTGAAGTTTGTTTACATTCCAGGTAATTTCTAGAATTTTCAAGGATTTTGCAAGACAAGTTTGTTCAAATTCCTGGCCATTTTTAGGGGTTTCAAGGGTTTTTAATGTCAAGTTTTTCGAAATTATATGTCATTTTTGGGCGTTTCAATTATTTTTCAAGTCGAGCTTGTTCAACTTCCGGGTCCTTTTTAGAGTTTCTATGGTTTTTTAAAGCCAAGTTTGTTGATATTCCAGGTCTATTTTAGTTTTCAAAGATTTTTTTAAGTCATGTATGTTTAAATTCCAAGTAATTTCCATGATTTTACAGATAAAGTTGAATACCACGTCATTTCCAAGATTTCAATATTATCTAAGTCAAGTTTCTTCAAATTTCAGGTGATGATTCCATGATTTTTTTAACTGAGATCTGAACTATTTTGTTGAAAATTCAACTGATTGGTTAACACATTTTAGTAACGAAAAAAGTGTGAGCTGAAACTTAATCAAATAAAATTTCGTCTAATATCACATTCCCTGTTCAAACCATTTAGTTAAAAAAATGATCTATTTGTTGAAAATTCGTATTTTTTTGTGACAAATTAATTTTCTTGCTTGAAAATTCAACTACTTGTGTAAAAATGTATGTACTTTGTTGTGAATTACTATTTCATTTTTTATTTTCCATTATATTGTTATTCGTTAATATGGTGGAAAATTTTGAGAAAATAGTGTCTTTCGTATACTTGTTTTCGAAATAGTAGCAAAATAGTATCATTGCTAAAAAAGTGTCAAATACTTGAAATTTTCGTCTTATGAAGTATAAATTTGCATCCGAAACTGAAATAGATAATTTTTTAGATAAAGAAATGAATTTTTCACTAGAAAAAGAAAAATTTGTACCCACTTAAATTAAACCAAGAAAGTCGAATTTTTAACTAAATAATTGAATCCTCAAGCAAAAAGATGAATCTTGAAGAAACAAGATTAATTTTCTAACGAAGAAGACGATTTTTAAACTTAAAAAAGGTAAATCTCCAACGAAAAATGGAATATTACAATTTTTAAAGAAAAAAATTGTCAAATTAGTTCATTTTTAAAAAAAGTATTGGAATTGAAAAGTATTGAAAAAGAAAACAAGTTTTTTCTACTTTAAAAGATAACTCTTTGACAAAATACTGGAATTTTCAACAAAATAATTGGATGTTTAACATAATAGTTGAATATTCAACCTAAAAAAGACAAATTGCCAACAAAAAAGTGTCATAGTTTATATTTTAATAAAAAAACAATGAAATTTATACAACAAAAGAAAGGAATTTTAAAACCAAAAAGACGAATTTCCAACAAATAAATAGTTTTCACTCAAAAAATAAATAAAAGTTTATCTAAATTATTGAACCTTCAAACCCGAAGACAATTGTTCTTTACAAAAATGCAATTTTCAAACAAAAAATATGACCGTTTAACGGAAAATTAATTTTCCATGAAACTGATGCATTTTTACGCAAAAAAAAGGAAATTTCAAACTAAAAAATAATTTTTTACAAAAAAAGCGATTTTTCAACTAAAAAATATCAATCTTAAAAAAATGAAAAAGTTCGATTTTCTGTTAAGAAATGAATTCTAAAAAAAAAAAGTATTTTCCATTAAACCGTTAAATTTTCAAGCAGACATAAGCCTTAAATAACAAAATTTACAATGTACTTTAACTTTTGACCCAAATAGTTTGATTTTTAATTACAAAAGATTAATTTGCACCAAGATAATTAAATGTTTAACCAACGAGATAATTTTTCAACTTAAAATATAAATCTTTAACAAAAAAAGTGATTTCTTAACAAAGCAATTCAACCAAATGTTTTAAACAAATTAGTTGAATTATCAAGCAAAGAAGAACGATTTTTAACCAAAAAGTTGCATTTTCATTTAAAAAATGAAATTTATTCTATAACAGATAAAATTTTAATTGAAAAAGATCAACTTTCAAAAAAACTATTGAATTTTCCGTTGAAAAAGATTTTAGTCGAGTTTTCACGATCAAACTATGAATTTTTTAACAAGAAATAATTTTCTACCATAAAAATTGAATTTTTAATCCAAAATGACAAATTTTTAATCAAAAAGGATGACTTTTTAACAAAATTGTTGAATTCTCCAGCAATTAGTTGCATTTTTATTAAAAAAATATGAAATTTATCTTAAAGCAGAAGAATTTTTGTTACAAAAAGTTGAATTTTCATCCAAAAAAGACTCTAGTTAACTCAGTAACAACAACTGAATTTTTGTAACAAAAAAAGAAGTATCTACGAAAAAAATTGAATTTTCAATCCGAAAATAGTATTATAGCTTAATTTCTAACCGAACAGTTGCATTTTTATCAAAAAAAGATTTAATTTCAGCTGAAACAGGTAAACTTTAAAATGAAAAAAGACAAACTTTAACAAAAAATAGTTGAATTTTTAAACGAAAAGTTAACGAAAAAATGCAATTTTCCATTAAAATAAATTCTGAGATTCTCATAAATTCTCAGAGAATTTATTTCTCGGTTATATTCTCGGTAATATTCTCATTCTCGTTACCGTTCTCAAAGTAATATAACCGGCTAAGAACTCTATTCCCAATAGAGTTCAAAGATTCAGATTTACTTCCAAAAATATAAATCCACCTTATCATTTTCAATGCTCTAAATTGAAGAATCAATCAATGCATTTAAAAATGTTTAAATATATATAATTTTAAGCATTTTAAGCTAGAAACATTTAAAATAGAACAACTAATTTTTTTTAATGATTGAAAACTTCTAAAATCAAAAAGTTATTCTTATTTTAAATAGTTTAAAAATCCTTAAAATGCTTCAAAATTTTATTTCAAAATCTTTAAACATTTACATGTTGTTTGTTATTTTTTCAAATTTTTCATTATTTAAAAATTTTTCCAGAATTTCTAAACATGTTTTAAAATTAGTTGCATTTTTTCAAAATCCTGCGGAATTGAAAAAATTTCCTTAAAATTCTCCAAATTAATTTTTAATATTTTTGTAAACCTTTATAAATATTTTTAAATATTTTCTTCAAATGCATTTTTCGAAATAAAAAATCATTTTAAATTTTTCTATAAAATGCTTTTCATTATCCGGAAACCTTTCAAAATTCTTAAAAAGCTTCTAATTTTTTTGACGAAATCTCTCAAAATCTATATTTGGTTATAAATTAGGCCGTGGACTATTAGAACCGACATTTTTGTACGAATAGCACGTAGAAACACGTAGAAACTTTGTTTAAAATATTTGAAATAATTTCAAATTTTTAATGTTTTCAAAACTTTTAAATATTTCTTCCACTAACTTTCATCCAGAAAATATTTCAGTTAATTTTTTATCACAAAAATATAAATTTACCCAAAAAGTAAATTTTCTACGAATTAGTTAAGTTTTCAATAAAGTAGTATAATAGCTTAATTTCTAACCAAACAGTTGCATGTTTATCAAAAAAGATTTAATTTCAGCTAAAACAGGTAAATTAAAAAAAAAAATAGATGAATTTTCAACCGAAAAGTTAACGAAAAAATGCAATTTTCTATTAATTAAAAAAAATATAACCGGCTTGAAACTCTAAATCTCAGGCCTGCCATTACCCACTGCTTTTCAATAATAAAAATACCCACCACATTTCAACATTTCCGGAACCTGATCTGGAATCTGCAGCAGTAAAGTCGCATTCTTTTTACAAATTTGCGCCAACAATCCGAGATAAGCCTCGAGTAAATCCGTCAAATCCGACAAATTTCCACCAAGTGATCGACAGGCGGAAACTCCCGCTAAAGTAATACTGCTCAATTCGGCAAAGATTGGCCCCACAGTATTATTCGAATCTCGTCCAAAGAGCAGCACCAACTGCCGGAGAAGATTGAGAGCAGCCGGATGCGGTTTGATTTTATACGACATATTTAAAATCTCGAGCAACGGTCTCGCATCTTCTTCAGGATGTAGCAACGACGACAGCGATTTCTGAGCACACGAGTGCATAGCCTCCAATGTGATATCATCACGACTCCACTCGGGATGACCAACAATTTGTCGAAAGAGGGGCAAAAGTCCTTCAAGCACAGTCTTTCCAATCGATCCGTCCAGAGTCGAGAAGAACATCGTAACCATCTTCAATTGATTAGAAACCGCAACTCGGGCAGTGGCTACCGAGTGTTGTAAAAGCTCTCGCAGTCTCGTGATGCAGAGTCCTAAAGTAGCGTCCAAATAGGAAATTTGTTGCTCGGTTGTAGGCAATGAATTCAACAACTTCCCAGCAGCATACATGAGTCGCAATCCCTCAATTCCGACGGGAGCAATTTTCGGTAGAGTATGTCCAATCGTGTCCAGAATAGATGGCGCTAATGGAGCAAGATGAGGACCACATTCTCGCGATATATCTTTGAGAGCCATACTAGCCGCTGGTGCTGTCACTGAACTCTGGGTCAAACCCAGTGAGATCAATTTTAAGGATCTCTCTAGCCAAGGTGTCGGATGCTCTCCTAGCCATTCAGCATATGCGCCTATCGTCAGACAAGCACACGCCAAGACATCTCCAGGATAGTTCTCGTAAGGAATATAGGTGAAAATGATGTTCATGAGTGCTGGAACGTAGTGGGATTCTTGGGTCCCGATGCAATCGGATAGAGCATTGAAGGCATGCAGACTTGACTCGACATATGTCCAGTTTTCTATCTCTTCAGGTGGCTGGCTCAGTCTTTGTCCGAGGAGCAGGAGCAACTCTGGGCCGAGAACGTTGTAGCAATAAACGAGCGTGTCGGCAACATCCTGTCTGTAACATCTGTGAAGTTCACGATCATCGGCATCACCAGCCTCGTCCGATGTCATCGGTAAAGTAGCTTTGCGTAATAAAGCTTGCGCTAAACGAGCGTAAATAGGTTGTAGAGCCAACTTGGCTTTATTCTCCATAGGTTGGTCGAGCGTACTGAGATCGTCTTGCAAGGTGTACCAGAAGCCGAAGGGTATGCAACTGCGTTTTTCGTCGCAAGGATATCGTCCGGGTTGTTCAGAACACTGTAAAAGAATCTCAACTATTTGCTCGGCAGTCCATTTCTGAACTTGATTGGAATCATTTGCTAATGCTAAAAGTACAGCACGACTGTGAGCTTCTCCGAATGTTGTTAGGGTTTCATAATAATAGGTACCACCGTGCTCATGAGCCATGAGAATGATACTTCTGGCCCAATCCCAAAGTAATTGAGGCCTTTTGTGAAGTTCGGTATGAGTCAGTATCATCGACAAACATTCTTGGATCACTTCCCAGCCCCTGACTTCCTCCTCTGCTAAATCATCCCTGAAAATATATTTTTTTCAGAATAAAGTTAGGGGTCGTACATTAATTACGTGATGGATTATAATCCCTCTATACAGAAGCAGCGTACCCTTTTTCCTCTAGGCGGGAGAAGGAGAATAAACTTATAATATTGAATGACACATAACTTGTACATAGTGTAATAATATTATACCAAAAAATATTTCGCAGATTTTCGATTTTTTTTAAATAGGTAAAATATTTCTTATTTTCAAAAGATTTCAATCATTTTCACAAATATTACAAAATATTTTTAAATTTTTGCAAAAGTTAATTCACAAAGATTTCGGATAGATTAAAAAGATTTCACAAGGGCCCATTAAATTTAAAAAATCGAACTTCAAATAGTTCCATTTGAAGTAATAAAAACGTAGCTGCAAATTAAAGCACCTCAAAGTGGAACTCTTGAATTTTCAACTATTAAAACTGAAGTTTAAAAGTTTTTAAATTAAAAAATGTTGTATTCAAATGCTTAATAATGTACACGTGTGAAAAGGAAGCCACCAACAATTTTCAATTGAACAATTTAAAATTAAATGCAGTTAAACTACCAAATTAAAAATATGAATTTTTATAAATTATAGAATTCAAAGATTCACATTCACTTCCAAAAATATAAATCCACGTTATCATTTTCAAAGCTCTAAATTGAAGAATGAATCAATGCATTCAGAAAATTTCCAAATTGTATCATTTTAAGCATTTTAAACTAGAAATATTAAGAATAAAACGATTACATTTTTTCGTTATAAATTGAACACTTTCTAAATTAAAAGTTATTCTTATTATAAATAGTTTAAAAATCCTGAAAATGCTTAGAAATTTTATTTCAAAATCTTTAAATATTAGCATGATGTTTGACATTATGACACGTTTTTTTTAATCTTGCCAAATTGAAAAAATTTCCTTAAAATCATTCAAATGAATTTTTAATAATTTTTTAAATCACAAATCTATTTAAATATTCTTTGAAAATTAATTTTTGAAACTTTTCGTTTAAATCATTTGAAATCATTTCAAAATTTTAATTAATTTTGAATTTTCTCAAAACTTCTAAATATTTTTTCAACTTACTCGAATTTTTTCTGAGAACAATAAGTGTTCAATTATTATTTAGACATCAAAATTCAATCATTTGAATTACAAATTAATTTTTTTTAAATAAAACAATTAAAATTACTGATGTTAAATGAAGAGTCAGATATTTCTAAATATTAAGTAATTGTTATTTTTCTTAATTGAAAATTTTGAAATTGAATGGTTTAAAAATATCATATTTTAGACAATGATTTAACTAAGGAGACTTTCCAATTAAAACAGTTTAATTTTTAACGTTAAAATCCGGAAATTCTAAAATTGTGGACTGAATGCTAATCGTCTTGCAAAATCAATTATTATTTACTTTTTAAGATATAAAGTACAGTTCAATTTTAAGAATCATTCATTAATTCAGATTTTTTTCTCTAAACATTTGTAAAATTCCCGGTCAAAAAATAAATTCACTGCCATTTCCCGATTTTTCCCGGTCTCATAAAATTCGTGGTCATTTACCGGTTTTTCAGGTTTTCCGGTCCAGCGGCCACCCTGCATAATTTCAAAAATGCTTGAAAAATATTTCAAAGATTTCAATTTTTTCCCCAAAATTTAAAATATTTTGCAATGATTTAAAGAATTTAATAAATATTATCTAATATTTCACAAAGATTTCATTAATTTTCTAAGCATTTCGGAAAAATTTCAAATATTTCAAAGATTTTGCAAAAAATTTAATTATTTGACAAAGATTTCAATGATTTCAAGGATTTAAAAAATTTGCAACCAAACTCTTCTATTTTTGTCCATGAAAGGTGTAATTTCTGCTAAATCAGGTGAATTTTAAAATAAAAAACACAGACTTTCAAAAAATAGTTTCATTTTCAACCGAACAGTTGCATTTTTATTCAAAAAAGATAACGTTTCTTGTAAAATACATGAATTAAAAAAGAGTTAAATTGCCATCTAAAGAATATTTCAGTTCACTTTCCAATACCAAAATAGGAATTGTGTAACAGGTGAATTTTTAAATAAAAAAAAAACAAATTTAAAAAAAGTTGAATTTTCAATTAAACAGAAAGTAATTTTTCTAGGAAACAGCTGAATTAAAAAAAAAACAATCGCATTTCCATCCAACAATGAATGCAATATTTTTATTAAAAAATATGAACTTTTAAATAAAAAAGTCAAATTTAAAAAAAAAATAGTTTTCATTTTAAACAAATTCAGTTGAATTATCAGCAACAAAATATGAATTTTAAATAAAAGGTTAATTTTCTACAAAGAGATTTTGTTTTCTTAACACGCACACATGAATTTTCAATAAAACAGTGGAATTTTCAACCAATGACAAATTTTTAACAAAAGAGATGAATTTTCAACCAAAAAGAATTACTTTTAACTACATTGTGGAATTTTTAATAAAATAATAAAATTACGTTGAATTACAATCGAATATTTAAATCGAAAATATGAATTTTTAACTAAATATCTGATTTTGTACCAAGCCAGTTAAATTGCCAACCCAAAAAGACGAATTTTCAACAAAATAGTTAAATTTTCAAACAAACAAAAATGATTAGTTTAAAAAAATTGTTAAATTTTTTACCAAATAGTTCCAGTTTTATGCAAGGAAGATGAAATTTCTTCTAAAACAGATTAATTTTTAAAACAAAATTTCAAAAGAAATAGTTGATGATTGTTTGGCGTGTAAATTTAAATTCATATTAACTTTCGGTACAATTACTGTGGTTTATTTGTTTCATTTTTGAATTTCCAAAAATTACGTACATGAATAAAGCCCCCTCCCCCTGATCCGTTACGTAATTTAAGCACGGTCCCTTAAAAATAGTCAGGGTGGCCTTCTTAATCACATAAAAAAATTTAAAAATTCGAACGAAGGTAAAAAATGTTCCATTTAAAGTAATAAACTGAATTGAAAATCATTTCAAACAATTTTAAGCTAGAAATATAAAAAATTGAAAGATTCCATTTTTGTTATAAAGTGAACTATTCTTAATTCAAAAGTTCAATTATTTTCATTTTAAATAGTTTTAAAATCCTCGAAAAGCTTCCAAAATATTATTCCAAAATCTTGGAAAATCTACATGTTGTTTTACATTTATATAAATTTTACGTTATTCTTGAAATTATTTCAGAACTTTTAAACATTTTTTTTAAATGATTAAAATTCCCCCTGACAAATTTTTAATCCTGCGAAATAGAAAAATATTTCCTTCAAATCTTCCAGATTCATGTCTGATCATTTTGGAAATCTTTTTAAATCTCTTTAAATATTCATTTAAAATTAATTTTTCAAAATAAAGCGTGATTTTCAATCTTCCCAGGAATCATAAGAAAATATTTTTTATTTTTTTAAGCCTGTCATAATTCTTAAAAAGCTTCTAAATTTTTTGTTCAAAATCTGCAAATACCTATATTTTGTCGGTATAGGTAAACACTTTGTTTAAATTATTTTAAATCATTTCAAATTTCTTTTTTATCTTTTCAGACCTTTTTAATATCTATTCAACTTACTCGGTTTTTTCTAGGAATTATAGATTTTCAATATTTATTATACATCAAAATTCAACAATGTTACTTGTGAATAAAATTTTTTTAAATAGAGAAATTTAAATTGTAACATTTAAAGCTTAGTTTTTTTGTTCAGCTTTGAATATTTGATTTATAATTCCTGATTTTACATGAAGAATCAAATATTTCTAAATATGGGGCATTTGTTATTTTTCTGAATTGAAAAATTTCAAATTCTAGACTAAAATGGTCACTTTACTTTTATAAAAGCCTTTAATTATAAATATATAGTTTAAAGTTATTTTTTAATTGAAAATCGTTTCTAAAGTTAAAAATCGAGCATTTGAGTTTGTTGAAATACTAAGACTTTACAATTGAAGCAGTTCAATTTTTACCGTTAAAATCTAGAAATTCTTAAATTTTGAACTGATTCCAACTCGTCTTGGAAAATAAATTATTATTCACTTGTTAATCTTGTTCACTTGTTAATAAATTATTATTCACTTATTAATAATTAACGTTACTAATTTTTCATTTTTTATGTCTTTAAAAATGCATTTTAAAATTCTTTAAATTAAAAAAATGAAAATTGTTAAATTTTTAACAAAAATTAATAAAATTTCAATTCCAGTTGAAATTTTAAACCAAAAATATGAATTTTTAACAACGGAATTAAAAAAAATGCTAGAATTTTCAAAGAAAAAGAATAACTTCTTAATAAAATTGTTGAATTTTCAACAAAATATAATAAAAGTAACTTCAACACCAGTTAAATTTTTAGCCCGACAATATGAATTCTCAACCAAGAAATTGAATTTTTAACCCGAAAATATTAATTTTCAACCAAATAGTTGAGCTTTTAACCAAAATAGTTCAATTTTCAACAAACAAATTTCAACAAAACAGTTTAATTTTTTTTTTAAGTTTTTGAATATTCAACAGAATATAATGAAAATATAACAAAAATAGTTGCATTTTCAACAACAACAAAAACACAAACTTTCAATAACACAGTTGTTAAATTGTTACCAAAAATAATGAAATTATTTTCTCTAGTTGAATTCTTAGAGCAAAAAATCATTAGAACATTCTATACTCAACAAAAAAGGAATCACTTTTTAACAATATTGTTAAATTTGTTACAAAAAATAATAAAATTAACTTCAATTCCAGTTAAATTTTCAAACAAATGTGAATTATCAACAACAAAATTCGACAAAACAGTTGAACTTTCAATACAAAATGATTACTTTTAAACAAAATTGTTGAATTTTCAACAAAATATATTTAAAAAATAACCAAAATTGTTGAATTTTCAATAACAACACATTTCAACAACGCAGTTGTTAAATTTTTTAACAAAACATAATAAAATTATTTGCTCCAGTTGAATTCTTAAAAAAAACATGCCCAACAGAGCACCTGCATTTTCAACAAAAAGGAATGACTTTTAAACAAAAAATAATAAAAGTAACTTCAATTTCAGTTGAATTTTGAAACCGAAAATATGAACTTTCAACCAATAACGAATTTTCAACAACAACAAAATTCAACAAAACAGTTGAATTTTTAATAAATTTATAAAAGTAACTTCAACTCCAGTTGAAATTTTAATCCGGCAATATGAATTTTCAAGCCAAAAAATAACACACATTTTCAACAAAACAGTTGAATTTTCAACAAAAAAGAATGACTTTTTAACAATATTGTTAAATTGTTAAGAAAAAATAATCAAATGGACTTCAATTCCAGTTGAATTTTCAAACCGAAAATATGAATTTTCAACCAAATTGTTGAATTTTCAACCAAATATAATCAACATATAACCTAAACGGTTGGAACAACAAAAAAACACAAGATTTTAAACTGACTTTTTTTTCTAAAAATTCGTAAAATTCCCGATCAAAAAATAAATTTTCTCCCCTTCATTCGAGCATTTGTCGGAAGAAAAATTCGATTTTTCAATGGCCAGTCTTTTCATATGGGAACTTGATGGAAATTTCAGCAAAATTCATAATGAGTTGATATATTTTATTATTTCTTTAAACAAGTTTGATGAATAAATGCATTAATAGGGCATTTGTCGACAGAAAAATTCGTTTTTTTTTCTATGTCAACAGTTTTAATTAGGATATCGAAAAAAATAAATTTTTCATCGACAGATACTCGAATAATGCATTTGTTTATTAAATTTGTTTTAAAAGACTCATAAAATTGATCAAGAAATTATGAATTTTGCTGAAATTGTTTCATGAAGTTCTCAACTGGAAAAACTGCTATTGAAAAAAACAAATTTTTCTGTCTACAAACGCCGGATTAATGCAGTTGTTTATTAAATTTGTTTAAAAAATCATAAGATTAATCAACAAATCATGAATTTTGCTAAAATTAGCATAAACTTCCAAACTGAAAATAATTAACCTAGAAAAAAACGAATATTTCTGTCGAAAAATGTCTGATTACTGCCTTTGTGTATTAAATTTGTTTATAATATGAACAATTATAAACAGAAGAGAATTTTTTTCATATAATATTGTTTCGATTCCAATTTCTTACAAAATAACTTGAAAAAACCTGTATTTATCGAAAATCGTTAAAAAAAATGTTTGTCAAATAATTTGTTGATAAAAAATTGCTTTTGTATATTGCCTAATATTTCAATATCTTTTACTAATGCTATTTTGTGCAAACTGAGCGATTTCAACCATTTTTCTGTTATTGACGAGCACCGGGAACGTCAAATAGAAAAAAGGTAATTTTTTCGTCATATCTGTTTATTTATAAAATTTTTTGTAAATTTTGGTTTTATAAAAAAAAGTCATTAGGATAAATTGATTGCCTGATTGAATACTATGAATATCCGTACAAACAATTTTTGAATTTGAAAAAAAAGGTCTCAAAAATGTTCAAAATACGCTCACTTTTTGAATTTTCACCCCAAATGTCTGGCTAACGAATTCGGATTCAGGGGGTCTCAAAACGTGGACATTTGACTAAAACGGGGGGGGGGGG
>NC_046663.1:48054854-48092168 GCF_010883055.1 Belonocnema kinseyi
GTCAAATTTTACACAAATATAATAGCTTCTCTTGATGTGAATGTAACAATTCATTAATTTGTCATAAATATCGTTTTTTAGTTATTTTTATAGTTCGAATCATCAAAAATAGCATTAAGAACATTTAAAAAAAAGTAAATTTTTTTGAAAACCCACACATGAGACAAAAAAAGAAATTAAAAAAAAAACAAGTTGTGATGAGAATGTGCACACGCAGCGGGCTGATTTTTTTATTTTTAATATAGTATTTCATGATTAAATCACAAAATACACATTTTACTTTTGTCAAAATTTGAATTTTCAATTTTTTTTTTTAAATTCAAAAAGTTGTTTAAAGAATCTTGCAGGGCATTGAAAAGAAAACATTTTTTCATATCGTTCGTTATTTGGCTTGAAATGTTGATTTTCGTGTGTTTTTTGAAATTTTGTAAATCCTATAACTCTGGTAAATTTTGGTGCTATAAAAAAACGTCATTAGGATAAATTTATTGCCTGATGGAATATTATGAATATCCGTAGAGACAATTTTTGAATTAAAAAAAAAAGTGTTGTAAAACATTTTCAAAATACGCTCACTTTTTGAATTTTCACCCGAAATGGCTGGCTAACGAACTTCACCTTTATTTTAGGACACTAAAAAATGTCAAATTTTACACAAATCTAATACCTTCTCTTGATGAGAATGTAAAAAACCAGTCAGTATTGTAGTACCTGTTTGGAAGGTATCGGGCCGCAGCTGCCAACATGTGAGGATAAATTTGTGCTGTGGTTTCAAGCGGCAATTGGCCGAGTTTGAGCCATGAAAGTGTACATTCGAGTCCCAAAAGATACAGATTGCAATTATCCCCGGAAGCATTCTGCTGGTCGAATGTTGTAAAAACTTGCTGCAAAATCCAGGTTGTCTTGCTCCAGCTATTAACTAATCCGTCCCGTAATTTTATTCTTTTTGCTTCATGCCTCCTTTCAAACTGATTAAATCAAAAATTAAAAAATTAAAATAGTTAAGCAACCACAATTAGTAAAAATAGTAAGAGCAACTGTTACAATTGAAAATAGCTTTACCTCTTTTGGTAAAAAACTTAGAACCCTAAGAAGAAGTTCTGTCGTTGCTGGCGAATCTGGTGGTAAAATTTCAATTAAATCTCCCACCAATCCTTTGTCCCGGTCCTCCTCTTTGTTTGCACTCGTATTAATTAGAAAAGCTGCCAACTGTAAGTTAAATTTTATATTTATCGTGTTATAAATAATAATAATGCGCGAAAAAAAATTTATTTATAATATATTATAATTGTATATAATGATATTAAAATATTTATTTATATAACATTGATTTTAACATTCATTTTAAAGAATATTAGTGACAATAGAGTATAATAAGAATATAGAATTATAAGAATACATCATTTTACAAGGAGTCGCCCACATATTAATTTTTAGTTAAATAGTTGCATTTTTTATCCAAAAAATTTAATTTCTGCGAAGTTCTATGAATTTTTTAGCTAAATAGTTGAATTTTTAAACAAATAAATGAATTTTCAACTAAAATTATGAAACTTCAACGAAAAAAGTTTATTTTTAACTAAATAGTTGAGTTTCCCACTCAAAAAGATCCTGTTTGAACTCAATTTTATAACTTTCATACAAATATTAGAAAGATCCAAGCGCTTCGATAGCTCAGTTAGTTAAATTTGAAAGACGAATTTTAAACTAAATAAATGAATTTTAAAATCAAAAAGACAAATTTTCAAGCAAAAATGCAATAGTTACATTATCAGCTGAAAAAATTGAGGTTAAACACATACAAAAAACGAATTTTCAACCGAATAGTTAATTTTTCAACCAGAGAGATGCATTTTGAACAACAAAAAAAAACGAATTCTCTACACAAATTTTAATAGTTAATATTTCTATCGACAAATATTTTAATTTTCAATAAAAAAACTGCTTCATTTTAATAAAAAATACGACTACTCAACAAACTAGTTGAATCCTCAGAAAAAAATAGATTAATTTTCAAACTAAAAATACGAGTTTTCAAAAAAGAAATAAACTTTGAACCAAAACGGTAAATATTCAAGCAAAACATTGAAGAATTACATTTTTAGTTCAAAAATTAATTTTTTACAACAGAGAATCAAATTTTCCAAAAAGTGGTTCAATTTTCAACCAAAGAAATTATTTTTTTTAGCTAAAAAGATGAATTAGTCGCTAAGAAAATTAATATTTTACCACAAGTCAAATTTTTAACAAAATACATAAATTTTTCACCAAATATTTAGATTTTTAACTGAAAAGATTAAATTTCTAGTAAAAAAGGCGATTTTTCAACCAAATAACGCAATTTTCAACTGAAAAAAAATCCATTTTCAGCAAAGAATGAAACAGTTAAATTTTTAGGTCGGAAAATTAATTTGCAATTAAATGAAACAAATTATGAACCAAATAGGTAAATTTTTAAGGAAAGAAATTCATTTACATCTAAAAAATTAGGTTTTAACTAATAAAATTATTTTTCCAACAAAAAAAGGCACATTTTGAACCACGAACATTAAATGTTTACCAAAAAAGATTGATTTTCAATCGAATAGGTAACTTTTCAACCAGAGACATGGATTTTGAAACATAGCGATACATATTGAACCAAAAAGATGGATTTTCTACCAGAAAGATACATTTTTATTAGAAAACATGAATTTTCAATCAAATAGTTGAATTTTCACATTAAAAAATTAATTTACAATTCTTAAAAATCTAAAAAATAGTTCAATTTTTAACGAAAATTTTAAATTTTTAACCCAGAAGATTAAATTTTTACCAAAAGTAAGGTTTTCAAGAAAATAGCGGAATTTTAAACTAAAAAATCTAAATTTTCAGAACAAAATGGAACAGTTAAATGTTTAGCAACAAAAATATGAATTTTTAACCAAGTAATACAATTTTAAAAAATAAAGGTCAATTTGCAACCAAGAATATTAATTTTCTACGAAAGAAGCATTATTTTGAATAAGTTAAATGAATTTTCTACGAAAAAAGGTAAATTTATGAAACAAAAATGGCATAGGTATATTTTTAGTATAAAAAGTAATTTTTAACGAATAAAAGTAAATTTTTACCAAATAATTAAGTTTTCAAATAAAGGAATGATTTTTAAACTAACGAAAATAATTAGTCACCAAGAAAAATAATATTCTACCACAGAGGACGAATTTTCAACTAAGGAAGATTATTTTTTACCTCAATAGTTGCTTTTTTAAATAAAAAAGATTAAATTTCTAGGATCAGAAATTAATTTTCAAACTGAAAACACGAATCTTCACAAAATTAATTGTATATTTAACCAAAAAAGACGACGTTTTAACAAAACAATTGAATTTAAAACAGAAAATATGTGTTTTCAACCGAATAGTTGAATTTTAACCCAAACTTTTTGAAATTGTTGAAAATGCATTATTATATTTAAGAATATTTGAAATATTGTGACAATCTTGCATGAAAAAATGTAACTTTTGGATTTTCCATTATTTTTTATGCTGTCAAAATTTATTTTTTGATTTATCAAGAAAATTCCAAAAGTTTTTACGATAATCTTCTAGGGCATTTAGAAATCAAACTTTTTCTTCTCTTGCCATTTTTTCATATCGTCCGTTAATTGGCTTAAAAGATTCATTTTCGTGTGCTTTTTGGAATTTTGTAAATACTATAATTCTCATCATTTTTATTTTTATGCAAAAATTCATTAGATAAATTGTTCGAATTTTTAAATATTATTAATGACCGTAAAGAGAATTCTTGAACTTTGAAAAAATGATCAACAGAATAGTTGAATTTTCAACAAAAAGAAACTTCAATTAAAGTTCAATTTTCAAACCGAAAATATGAATTTTCAACCAATGATGAATTTTCGATAAAAAATTATTACTTTTTAACAAAATTGTTGAATTTTTAACAAAAAATTATCAAACTATAGCAAAAACAGTTGAATTTTCAACCAAGAATAATTTTAATCACACAGTTCTTAAATTTTTGTAACAAAAAATAATAACATTATTTGCTCCGGTTCAATTCTTTCAAGAAACCAAATTTTCAACAAAAAATTTGAATTTTCAGCAAAAAATAATGACTTTTTAACAAAAAGTAACTTCCATTCTTCAAACTTCAAACAAAAAAGAATTACTTTTTAACAAAATTGTTGATTTTTCAACGATATATAATAAAAGTAACTTCATCACATTTTTAACCCCACAATATGAATTCTCAACCAAGAAGTTTAAAAACAGAAATTTTCTAAAACTCAGTTGAATGTAGAGCCAAAATAAATGAGTTTTTAACAAAATTGTTAAATTTTAAATAAAATTGTACAATTAACTTCTCCAGTTGAACTTTGAAACCAACAAAACCAAATTTTCAATCAAAAAGTTAATTTTTCAATTAAAAAGAATGACTCTTTAACATAATTATTGATTTTTTTAGCAAAATAATCAAATTAACTACAACTCCAGTTTATCCAAAATTCCCTGACCCTTTCAGAGTTTCCCTGAAAATTTCTAATCAGTTTTAAATCCCCTGACCTGTGGCAACACATAGATTATTTATATATATTAAAAAATTAATTTAAGTTCGTACTGCCTGACATAGTTTTGATAAGACTAATTTCGATGCACTTGTTTCCTTCATAACAGTAAGTAAACGGTGTTGCAATGCCAAGTATTCATTACTTGGCACTTCTTCCCACTGTCTCGATATTTTAGAATGCAACGTATTAGCTGCAAAAAATTGGACTTCTTTTGGCTGCAATAAAAAACATTAACAATTACCTAATTAATTCAATTCAATATATTAATATCTGGTAAATTCTATATCAAATTTACCTTCGTTGGTACCAGAAGGTGCCAAACAAAAGACCAAGCTTCTGGCGAGGCTTGGACCTGCAGAAGCCATAAGTGGGCTTCATTTTCCCCAGCAGCAAAAAATCTATTCACTGCATTTTCGACAACCACAGCATAATCCATTCCTCAAGAACACCAGACAAATTTTCTATAGTTACTATCGTTTCTATACTAGACCATTCGACTCGATATAACTGAAATAATTTGTTTCCAAATATTAATATAATATATTAATTTATTATATCATTATATCGTAATTAATTAAATATAGGAATTGATGTAAATAGTTGTAAATATTTATAAATTGGAATGAAAAAATAATATTAAGTCTCCCTTATTTAAATAATTTGTTCAGAATTAAATTTGCAACATCATTATTTTTTTATTTTAATCGTTCTTGCTTTGACATTTTTATATTTGAATTTGTAGTAGTGAAGGTGTTCTTTAAGAGCTTCGAAATAAATTGGTCAATTTGGATTAGGATTTAGACACTTAAAGTTCATATTTTTGAAACAAGAAAGTTATAACGCTTTAAAATTAGAAAAAATTAGAATCAAATATAAACTCTCAAACGGTACACTCCAACCCAGCATACGTAAACGGCACACTGGTGCGAATTGGTTTGCTTGCAAAGTTATAATATTAAATATTTAATATATTGGATATATAATAAACAACTAGCTTATATCACACATATTTAACATATATATTTAATATATTTGGGGATAATCCGTTGCAGCTGTGTTTGCGTAAATGCCAACAAAATGAAAAAACTTCAGGTGCGAATTCGCACAAGTGTACCGTTTGAGGGTTAAAAATTACAAGAAAACTTTAAACAGCTTTAAATTTGGGAAGTATAAATATTTCAAGACTTTTAAAACCTGTAAGATTCAAATTTTTTTGGGTGACAAATGTTGAATCTTAAATTTAAAAAACAAATATTACTACACTTAAAATGTTTGAACTCATCAAAAAGCAATAGTAAGAGTTGATGTTTGAACCAAAGAATAATTTTTTAACAAACTTGTTAAACTTTAAAGAAAATTTAATTTTCAACCAAGAAAGTAAATGTTCAACCAAGAATGCAAATTTTTTGAAAAGAAAACGAATTTGCAACAAGATGTAAATTTGAAACTAAAAAAGATGAATTCTCAAACAAAAAATGATATAGGTTAATTTTCCGTTTAAAAAATTAACTTTCAACCGAAACATATGAATTTTAAAAAAAGTTGCATTTTTAAGCAAATGAATAATTTTTTTTACATTGTTATATTTTTGAAAAAATTTGACAAAAAAGATTGATATTCAACCAAAAAGGTTAATTTTCTAGTAAAAAAATAACAAATTTGGAACTAAGAATAATAGATTTTCAGCCAAAATTAAAAAAGTTTGATTTTTAGTTATAAAAATTAATTTTCAACAAAATAGCTGTATTTTTTTACCAAAATAGTTGAGTTTTCAGGCCAAAAAGAGGATTTTTCAACCAAAAAGAATTATTTTTAACAACAAAAAGGTTAAATTTTCAACAAAATAATTGAATTAATACCAAAAACATGAGCAAAATTGATGAGTTTTTTTAACTAAAACAGTTAAATCTTAAATCCGGAAAGACGAATTTCAACCGAAAAAGATGATTTTTCAACAAAATTGTTGAATTTTCAGCAAAATCATTACATTTTTAACAAAACAAAAATTTTTAATTAAAAACATTAATTTTCTGCCAAAAAAGACTAATTTGTAACTAAGAAAGATTATTTTCAACCAAAAATAAAATAGCTTTATTTTTAATTATAAAATTTAATTGTCAACAAAATAGCTGATTTTTTTTACCAAAATAGTTGAGTTTTCATGCCAAAAGAGGAATTTTCAACGAAAAAGAATAATTTTTAACCAAAAAAAATGTTAAATTTTTAATAAAATAACTTAATGAAAACCAAAAAGGAAGATGTTTAAATAAAATTGTTGATTTTTAAAAATATAATAGTTCAATTTTCAATCCGGAAAGACAAATTTTCCAGTAAAATAGTTGAATTTTCAACAAAAGTATGCAATTTTTAACCATAAAGATGAATTCTAAACCAGGAAGAAAAATTTACATAAAAGCAAAAGGACGATGTTGCAACAAAATTCATTAATTTTGAAACAAAGCTCATGAATTTGCAACTAAAAAAATACATGTTCAACAAAAAAAGAAAAAATTTAACTATCAATTAAAAAAATTAATTTTCAACCTAAGAATAAACGTATTTTTAACAAAATCCTTAAATTTTCGCAAAAAATATCAACTCTCCGCGAAAAATGTATTTGATGCAAATTATGAAAGATTTTAATATTAAATAAAAAATAGTTGATATCAACAAAACAAAATTAATTTCCAATCAAAGAGTTGTACTTTTTCACCAAAAAATATGAAATTGCTGAACAAAAAGATGATTTTTCAATACGTGTTGAATTTTTAATAAAGATGACCAAAAAACCCAATTTTCGACCAAGTAGTTGAATTGTTTATACAAATAGTTTAATAATCAACCAACAAAGATGAATTTTTACCCAAAAAATATGATTTTTCAACAAAATAATTACATTTTTAACCAAAAAGATGAATGATCTTCAACTAAGAAAATTAATTTTCTATAAAAAATACGAATTGGGAACAAAATTGCAACCAAAAATTAAAGTTTAATTTTTGGCAAAAAAAAATAGAGAAAAAGTTCGACTTTCAACCCTGTAATTAAATTTTTAACCAAAAAAGATGAATTCTCAATTTTTATAAAAATTGTTGAATTTTTAACCCAAAAAGACGAAAGTTCACCCAAATTCACCCAAGTTCACTTTTTAACAAAGTTATTTGAACTTTCAGCGATATAGCGAAATTTAATATTAATAATTATAATTATTAATAAATATAATATTGTTATTATGCTGAAAAAGTCCAGATAGCTCTATTTCTAGGGATAAGCATTACGAATTTATTCCTACTTTTGCGAGAACTACAAAGACTAAAATAAATCTTGAAAAATTAAAATTCGTAAATTTTGTTCATTTCACGTACAGTTTTTAGCCGCTTTTATAAAAGTGACATGTATATTTATCAAATAATAACTTATAAATAAACACTTGATTAATATGAATAAAAATGTAATCTTACCTTGGAATAAATACACAATTGCGCTAAGTTTATTGTCGATATTATCTATTTCTATATTTATTAATTTCTTTGATGTATAAATTTTTTAGGTTAGACTTGACACAAGTGACAGAACAGCTGAAGCTCTAAAAGCATGCTCTGAAGTAGGATGCGTGTATCATCGGCAAGTCGGCAGTCGGCAGCAATATTATTGTGTTGTGGTGTCATCACCTTTACAAAAATAGATTATATAATATATTGCAAAAGGTATATATTCTGTCATTCATGTATAATAAATTATGATATATACGATTTTTATTTATAATAATTAATCGTGTATAACTAAATATGCTTTAAAACGAATAAATCTCGATTATTTATAGGTTATGTTTTACCCGCTTTTTTATTATATACTGATAATATAAATATTATTGCTATTTTTAATAGTTTATTTGTTACAGACCAAAGGAACATACCGAATTACACCTGGCACTGTTGGCTAATTAACCATATTTATTCTTAACAAATATGAAACGCGGTTACAGATCGATTTCTGGAATGGATTTTTCAGAAAGTACGCTGGAAATACTATTTTTTGGTAATTATCCAGGGTTGCTACAGGTGAGGGAATTCCAGAGTCAGGGAATTTTTGATAAACTGGAGTTTAGGGGTCATCCAGGAATTAGATAAGACGTTTTTCTGAAATTTGCAATCTTCCCCTCCCACAAGTAAGTCGTAGAAACGTATAATTTTATCATTTTTTTGCTTCAGAATGCATCTTTGGTCAAAGATTTTATTATTCTGTTGAAAATTCTACAATTTTGTTTAAAAAATCATTTTTTTTCGTTATAAATTGATTTGCTTTGTTAAAAATGCGTATTTTTCGTTTGAAAATTCAACTATTTGTTTGAAAATTAACCTTTTTTTGTTAAAACGTTATATTTTTTTTTAAAGTTAAACTGTTTTGTAGAAAATTCGTTTAATCGACTTAGAAATAAAATATTCTGAAGAACATTTTCTTCTATGTTTACTGGAAAGTCTTTATTGGTTGAAAATTCAACTCTTTTGTTAAAAAATTCGTCTTTTTGGATTGAAAACTACTGTTCAAACAAAAAATTAACATTAGTTTTTTAATTGAAAAGAAAACTATTTCATTTTTTGGTAAAAATGTATCTTGATTAGTTGCAAATTTATGTATTTTGTTGAACATTGAACAATTTTGTTTGAAAAATCATACTTTTGGTTGAAAATTTGGAACTCGAACAATTTGAAATCAACTATTTTGTTAAAACTTCTTATTTTTTGTTTGGAAATAAAATTGGTTGTAAATTAATCTATTTTAGTTGAGGATTCTTTTTCGATTTAAAATTCGTCTTTTTTGGTTTTAAAAATTCATCTTGTATCTTCGAAATTTCAGCTTTCTTAGTTAGAAAAGATTTTTTTTTCTTTTGTTGAAAATTAATTTTTTTTAACTGAAAAGTAAACAGTTTCATTTTTGGCGGAAAAGTGATCTTTTTTTTAGTTGCAAATTTGTTTTTTTGGCATGGAAATTCTACATTTTTTGATGACATTTTTTTTCTTTATTGTCTGAAAAATATTCATTGGTTTAAAAATTCATATTTATCATAGAAAGTTCATCTTTTTCAGTTTAAAATGCAACTGTCTGATTGAAAAGTAATCTGTTTTAGTTGAAAATTTAATTATTTTGTGAAAAATTCGTCTTTTTGGCAGAAGTTTAATCCTTCTGATTACATACTTATCTGGGTGATTGCAAATTCAACTATTTGGTTGAAAATTCGTGTAGTTTTATTGAAAATTTGTCTTTGGGTAGAAAATTGATTTCAATGGATGAAAATGACATTACTTTGTAAAAAAATTCAGTTTTTCTGGTTCAACATTTATCATTTTAGCTTAAAAAAATTCTTTTCCTTTTAAATTTAAACTGCTTTGTTAAAAGTTCGTATTTTTTATTGAAAATTAAACTCATACTTTTTTTATTCAAAGTATATGGTTGAAAATTCGTTTTCTGGTAAAAATGTCATCTTTTTGATTGAAAATTTATCTTTTGGTTAAAAATGTATCTTTTTTAGTTAAAAATTAATGTATTTTGTTGCAAATTTGCCTTTTTGGGTAAAAAATACATCTCTTTGGGTGAAAATTACATTATTCGTTGAAAAAATGTGTATTAAAAATTCATTTTTTTGTTTAACAATTAAATTATTTTGTTGACATTTCTTTTCGTAAAAAATGAATGTTTTAGAATGCAAATTTCACTATTTCATTTTTTTTTTTAAATTGATCGTTTTTAGTTTAAAATTCGTTTACTCAGTTTAAAAATCTTGTTTTTTTTGGGTTTAAAATTTGATTATTTTGGTAGAAAATTCGTTTATTTTTCTCTAAAATTCAACAATTCTATTTTTTTGATAAAAAAATTATATTTTTGGGTTGAAAACATCTGTTTTTGATAAAAATCAACATTTTGAATGAGATTATTTTTCTTTATCAACTGAAAAATCTTTCTTGCTTGCAAATTCAACTCTGTTTTTGAAAATTGCCCTTTTTGTTTCGAAAATTAATTTATTTTATTGAGGGATTTCACTAATTTGTCAAGAATTCGTATTTTTGGTTGAATTCAACTATTTTTTCTTAAAAATGATAATATTTTTTAGTGGAAATATAACTAATACACTTTTCGTTGCGAATTCATTTTTTTAAATTAGTTTTTTAAACAGAAAATTTCCATTTTTAGTTACAAATTTATCTTTATATGCGGAAAACTGAACTATTTTTGGTTGAAAATTCATCTTTTTTTAGCAGAAAGGTAATCCCATTAGGTAAAACTTTACCTTTTTGGCTGAGAATTAATTATTCCTTTGACTGCCAATTTAAATGTTTTATTTTCGGTTAAAAAATTATCTTTTTTAGTTGAAAATGTATATATTCTGTTGAAAATTTATCTTTGGGTGAAAATTACACTATTTGGTTAAAAATTCATCTTTTGGTTAAACATTTATCATTTTAGTTAAATATTTATTTCTACGTTGGAAAATTGAACCATTTTGTTTGAAATTCTTTTTTTGTTTTTTTTTTTCAAAGCAATTTTTCCAACTGAAAATATAGCTGTGCCATTTTTGCTTGAAAATTTATCTTTTTTAGTAGAAAATTCCCTTTTTGGTTTTAAAATTCAATAATTCTGTTGGAAATTAACTATGAAATTAACTATTGGTATGAAACTATTTTTGGTTAAAAATTAGAATATTTTTTGGTGCAAATATCAACTATTACTGTTTTTTTGGTTAAAAATTCTTCTTTTTTTCTGAAGATTCATTTCTTTTATTGTCTTGAAAATTAATTGTTCCATTTTTTGTTATAAATTTAGCTTTACGAGTAGATAGACCAATTATTTATTTAAAAATTGATCGATTTTATTGAAATTAGAATACCACAGTTTCAATATATGTGAATTTACTATTTTATTCAGTGAACATTTTTTTCTTGTAATTTATGGATGAACCGCAATAAATTTAGAAATAAATTTCCTTTCCTTTTTGTCATTTTTTTAATTGAAAGAAGAACTGATAACGATCAGAGAAAAAAAAATTATTCTGGTAAAAGTCAGAGAATTTCGAAATTGGGATTTTGTAGCAACCCTGTTATCGTTTTACATATCTGCACAATTTCCAACTAAATACTTCTTTCTTATCTTTAGTTCCTTTATTAGAAAAAATGGACAATCCTGAACACACAAATAAAAAGTCCAGAAACGATTCCATGCAACTAGCAACAGAAATCCAAATGGTAGGTAAACAAAATAATTTGATAAATTCTGAAGAATTTAATACAGTTAAAAAAAGTCGTTTTTTTCATTATAAATATCTTTTTAGGTCAGTGATTATGTCAGAGGGAATGAGTTCAATCAAGTGCAAATGATAGCAGATCATAGAGAGGAGAAATTTTTTTTAGAGACTCAAGAAAATATGAAACTTCACAATGTTTCTTGTAATTTTGTGAAACAGCCCGGTAACATTTATCATCTCTATCAGCGACAAACTGGCCAGTGCTATTTCTCAATGCTTACTCCAGAGGTAGATACAAAATATTTTTTTTTGGACGTCCCAAAAATTTTTCCTCAACTTTTTCACGCATATGTAATATATTAAATAGCTATAAGAGCTGTCGTTAATTTAAATTAATTAATTTGTGTTTAATTTGCGACTTCTGATACTATTTTATCAGAAAGCCAGATATTAAAAGAATTTTTTTTTCGACAATCGAGTTAAATTATCAGACTTGAAACTTTTTCTCCTATTTCATTTTTTACGAAAAAGAACTGTCAACTAAATAGTTTAATTTTTTAAGCAAATAAATTAATTTGTAATAAAAATGACTAATTTTTAATTTAAAAAATGATTTTTTAACCGAATAATAAAATTTTTACCCAAAGAGATCTATTTTTTACCCAAAAAGACAATTTTCCAACAAAATACATGAATTTTTAACTAATAAAGATCAATTTTTAAACAAAAGACAAATGTTCAATCAAAAAGATTAAATTTCCACCAGAAAACGAATTTTCATCCATATACTTGAACTTCGAATAAAAAAAAGATGAGCTTCCAACAAAATAATAGAAAAAAAATTATTTTCTATCAAATAAAAGAGTTAAATTTTTCACCAAGAAAGATTTTTCAATCAATAAAGAAAAAAATGTCATACGAAATATTGAATTCTGATTCCAAAAAGGCAAGCCTTCAACAAAACAGTTGAATTCTCAAATGGAAAATATAATTTTTCAACAAAAAAGTTAATTTTCAATTTAAAATATACGAATTTTTAACAAAGCAGTTTAAATTTAAAAGGAAAAGAATTTTTTAAAACTAAAATGATAAATGTTGATCCTGAAAAACTGATTTTTTTTCAGTAATGCCATTTTTACCCATTGCAATCAATTTTCTACCCAAAAACAAATTTTCAATAAAATTACATGAATTTTCAACTAAATAGTTGAATATTCAAGCACACAGATAAGTATGCAACAAGAATGATTAAACCTTTGCCAAAAAGACGAATTTCCTACAAAATAATTAAATTTTCAACTACAACAGATTATTTTTCAATCAAACTTTTGTATTTTAAACTAAAAAAGATGAACTTTCTATGATAAATATGAATTTTTAAACCAATGAAGAGTTACAATTTGAAAATCGTTAATTTCTAATCGATTAAATTTATCCAAAGTAATAGAACACATTTTTGTTTCCTGTTTAATGAAGTCTAGATATAAGTTTCAAATATCTGGAGTATACTTTGTTTTTTATTTGTTAATATTTCTCCTTTAAAATTACATTTTACTTTAAAGTTTCTTTTCCTGAAAAAATTATTTAAGAAAATAAGAAAATACCTGAATAATATGGAATTGCCATGGAAAATTTTTTTCTCCTCACTGAATTTCCACAAAATTATTTAAATTCGTCTACGAAAAATGATAAAAATTTCCAAGATTTCTTAAACCCAAAAGTAATATTAATGAAAATTGTCATCGTAATCTTGCTATGCAATTTATTCACAATAAAAATAATTCTTTTTTTTACAGGATTGGGGCAATTCTGGCCCCCACCAAATCTATAAAGGCTCCTTTAGACTAGAGCATGATCAGTCCTGGACTCGGACACATTATAATCACGTTGAATATGGCGTTACTAATCAAATTCTGCAAAGTGACGAATTTTCGTCGATGGCCACATTACAAAATATTATGTGTGTAGATTCGTGACACTAATTTTACCTAAATCCATTCTGTAAATACAACAAAACTACTCTTTTCTATTCTTTACAACACTAGTCTAATAAAAATTATCTTCAATTGTAAGCTTTGTGATTAGAGAGTGGACTAGAGCTGCTGTAAAGTCCAGTTCAAAATATTTTTGATAGGTTAAATTTTTAAAAAAGGACAATATTTCGAGTGGAATGAAAAGGAATTGACCTTTTATCATTTATGAATAAAAGAGTTTAACATTGGATGATTTTAAATTGGAAAAAATGTTCAAAAGGAACTTTAAAAATTCAAAACCTTTAAACTATTATGTTTAAATTTAGACAATTTCATTAGAAAGCAGTTTAAATTGAAAACTAAATTGAATATTTTTAATTAAAAGTTTATACAATTATAGACATCTAAATTTGTATTGAATTTTTTAAACTATGATCTCACATCTAGCATGAAAATTGATTACTCTTTAAATCAAAAAATAAATGCAATTTTATTTTCTCCGTACAGAATGGAAAAATTTTCCATTTTAAACCGCCAAAATTTAATCATTCTAAAAAAATAGAAAACAAAGTATACTCCAGAAATTTGAAACTTAAATCCAAGCTTCATTAAAGAGTAAAAAAAATGCCGAGAAGAATTGTTACATTAAAACTTTTATGTACTTCAAAATCTTAAAAATTTCTATTACTTTGAGTAAATTTAATTGTTTAGAAATTGACGATTTTCAAAGTGTAAATTATACTTTTCTAAATTCAATTTTAGTCAGTTTCAAATTTAATAATATTAGATTCGAATATTCTGAAAACTTTGGTTTTAATTTTAAACGCAGAAAACTTTCTGGATTCTTAAATTTTTCAAAATCGTTGAGTATCGAAATAAGAGAATAAATTCAGAATCAATAAATTTAGAACAAATTCAAAACAATGAAAAATTAAGATATTAAAACAATCCACTCGGAACACGTACACAAATTCAGGAATTTATTATAAATAATGTGTTTTTTTCAATCTTTTTAAATACCTAAATGTGTAAAAATAATACTATTAATTTTTTAAATTAAATAACTGTTTTTTCATCTGAAAAAGTAAGTTTAAATCAATTAATATGTTTAATTTAGAAAGGTTTGAAATATAAAATACTAATAAAATAATTTATAATTTCTTGAATTTGTCCCAGAAGTCCACGAATTTAAATAATAATTAAACGAATTTTTATTTTATCTTTCTAAATTGAAAATTCAGTTTAAAAGTTAATCATCGACCAAAATAAAAAAACTATTTTCAACAAAATAGTTAAATTTTCAACAACAAAAAAACGAATTTTCAACAAAATAGTTCAAGTTTAAATTGTAATAAATAAATCTTCAGTACAAAAACTTGATTTTCAAGGGAAAAAAACTCGTTTATAAAAAAATAGATAAATTTTCAACCAACGAGGAGAATTTTTAATTTAAAATAATGAATCTTAACCCAAAAAATTAATTTTTAACAAAAGAGTCTAACTTTTAAGCAAACAGTTCAAATTTTCATCCAAAAAAATTAATTCTCAACGTAAAGTATAATAGTCAATATTTCAACTAAAACATATCTTGATTTCAAATAAAGCAGTTGAATTCAACCAAAAATACAAATTTTTACCGAAGAAATATTTTTAAATGAAGAGAGAGAGACATTTTGTACACAAAAATGTTGAATTTTTAAGCAAAAAATGAATTTCCAGCCGAGGATTTTCAACCAAATATTTGAATTTTTTACTAAAAAGATCAATTTTCAACTAAAAATTAAATTTTAATTTAAGGAAATTATTTATCAACGAAGATAAAAAAGAATCAAAAGAATTTTCAAAAAAATGGTGACATTTTTAACCAAATTGATGCATTTTAAATTAAAATGATGAAACTTTAAACAAAAAAAGATTACATTTCGACCAAAAAAGTTCTTAATTTTAAATAAAAAAAGAAAAAACGGTTGAATTCAGTCAAAAAAATACAAATTTTCAATTTAAAGAATTTGTCAGTCAAGAGAGAGAAGAAATTTCAATAAAAACTGTTGATTTTCTAAGCAAACGTTTGAATTTCCATTTTAAGATATAAATTTTCGACCAAAAAATAGAATAATTAAATTTTTAGTTAACAAAATTAATTTTCATACAAAAAGATACGAATTTCCATCAAAATAGTTCAATTTTCAATGAAAGAGATAAATTTTCAAACTAAAATTATGAATCTTCAACCGGTGCGTTTTTAATTAAAAACTAAAAAACCAAATTGTTGAATTTTCAAGCTAAAAAGACGAATTTTCCGCAAAACAGTTGAATTTTCATCCAAAAAATTTGAGTTTCTAACAGAAAAGTTCATTTTCAACCAAATTGTTAAATTCCCAACCAAATGGTTTTATTTTAAAATCAAAAAGATTAATTTTCTTCATAACAGTTCAATTCACGAACATAAAATATGAATTTTTAACCAAAAACTTACTTTCTAATGAAAGAAATGAATTCCTATCAAAATATTTCAGTTTTCATCCCAAAAAGTCAAATTTTCAACAGAAAACTAAAATACAGTTGTATAAAGAAACATTTAAAAGAAAAAGACACTGCTATTCAATATTATATTATGAATTTTTTAAATTTACATATATTCTCGAAAAAATTCCGACATTAAAAAAAATCTCTGACAATTCCAGGTTTTCCAGACAATACAAATGCAAACATAATTTTGTTAATAAATTTTGAACGTAAAAAATGAATTTTTATCTAAAATGATGAACCTTAAATCAAAAGTATAAGTTTTTAATCAAATAGTTGAATTTTCAACACAAAAGATTACTGGTCTACCAAAAAGAATAGTCCTTTTCAACAAAGTACATGAATTTTTGTTTAGAAAACATAAATTTTCAGCCAAAATTATAATAGTTAAAAATTTTAAAACAATAACAGAAGAATTAAATTTTGATTTGAAACAATCCATTTCTGACCATAAAAATTAATTGTTTAAAAAAAGGTAAATTTTCAATAAAATATATAAATTTTTAACTAAAAAAGATAAGTTTACAAACATTTTTCTGACAAAAATAAAATATATAAATTTTCAGTTAGTAAAATAAATTTTGAACAAAAAAAGAAACGAATTTTTCAGGAAATATTTAAATTTTCAAACCATAGAAATTAATTTTTTTATTTGAAAAATGTTCCAGAAAGTTCGATATTTCAAATTTAAGAAAAAAAAGATTTCTATCGAACAATTGAACAATTTCGTTAATTTTTAATTGTTTCAATTTTAGAATTCTTTTTTAGAAGTTTAAATTTTTCGATTAAATTTAAAATGGTGAAATTTCCAATTTCAAAGTGTCCAATTTTAGTCATGTCGAATTTAAATATATTAAAACTCAAAAGTTTTTTTTATTTAAAATTAAAATCTTTTTTAGTTCAAATATCACGATTATTTTTATCGCTGAGAATTCGTATTTTTTGGTTCTAAGTTAGAAATTGTCCAAATTAAACAAATTTTAGTTTAATTTAAATTATCAAATTCTATACATTTAAATTTTTTTTTAATTTTACCTATCTAAAATATTTTGAACTGGAAAGTTTTCAATTTAAAATCACTTGATACATTTTTCCTAATTTTAAAGGGTTTTAATTCGAAAGTATCAAGAACTAGCTTCACAAAGACTCTAATCCGCTCTTTATTTATGATCATTTATTAAGCATGTCATGGAAAAAATCCGGGACGACTTAAACAATCTGCTACTTCTAGCAACTTTTTAAATGACTACTCAAGTTTTTCAAAACTTATTTGGCATTTTTTTCAAATGTAATGCCTAAAAGTGCTTGGAAGACTTCTAATTCTTAAATGCTCTTCAAACTATTATTTTAATCTGGAACTGGAGCACAGTTTTTTTAAATTGAAAAACTGCTTAGAGAACTTTTACTTATACTTGTGCGTAGAAACGCCCAGAAATATTTTGCAAGGGAAAAATAATGTACATATATAATCTATTCAAACTGCATCATAGACATTACAATTTTTTTATCACAAGCAGATTCTAGGTTAAAACCACTATATGTGGTCTATTTTTAGATGTTACATGAAAAAAAAACTCTCAATCAGCCTTCAAAGGCGTGATTACAGTAAAAAAAAATGCAGGTCTTCGAGAGAGGAAATCAGTAAACCACATAAATGAATAACAAATATATGGATTTTCATCTATAAAGCTTCCATAAATTCAACGAATCTGCATGCTGAATATTTTTCAAGTCAAAAAATAGCCTTTGTGAAGAGTTTTCTTGCGTCATGTAGTATTCACTCGATGTGCTGAAAAAATAAGGAAAATATTAGAGATTGTATCTGAAAAGATACAATTACGAGGGTGGCCATTGGATCGAAAAATGATATAATGTTGAATTCAATTTTTAACTTTTTTCAATTATGAAATTATTTAATTTACAACACGTAATTCTAAAATCTTTTACTTCAAAATTGTTCATTTTACGTCTTAATTTTGAAGCGTACGTTTTCAATTTAAGGAATTTAAAATTGCAGTTTTTGATTTTTAAAACTGAACTCTTTAATTCTAAAACCTTAGTTTAAGCCTCATTAAGTTGAAGATACAGACTTTTTATTTTTAAATCTTCTTTCTTAATTGGAAAAGGGTAATTTTTTTATTGAGTTGGAAGGGAAAAAATATCGACTTTAATTTTTTTTCTTAATTAGACGAGTACTTTTTTTGTTTCAAGATTTTTATCGATTTGGAAGGGAGAAAACTTGGTTTTTTAATTTTTTTGATTGGAAGAGGGAAATTCTTTTATTTTTAAGATTTTTATAGAGTTGGAAGCGAGGAAATTTTAGTTATTTTTTCTGAACTGGAAGAGGGAAATTTTGTATTATTTTTTATGTTTATTGAGTTGGAAGAAAGGAAATTTCGATTTTCAGTTTTTCTTTAATTGGAAGAAAATTTTCTTAGTTTTAAGATTGTATTGGCTTGAAAGGGAGGAAGTTTTGGTTTTACTTTTTCCTCAGTTAAAAGAGAAACATTGTTTTAGTTTAATATTTTTATCGAATTGGAAGAGACGACATTTCAGGTTTCAAATTTTTTTTAAATGGAATTTTCTAATTTTCAATCTTTTCCTTATTTGGAAGAGGATAATTTTATTAATTTTTATTGATTTGGGAGGGATGAAATCTCAATTTTCATTTTTGTTCTAAATTCGAAGAGGATGATTTTCTTGTTTTATGATTTTTATAGAGTTGGAAGGGAGGAAATTTTGAATACTTTTTCCTGAATTAGAAGAAAGAAATTTTTATTCTTTTATTTTTAGTTGGAAGGGAGGAAACTTTGGTTTTACTTTTTTCTGTATTTAAAGAGAAAAATTTCTTAAGTTTAGGATTTTTATCGAGTTGGAAGAGGGGAAAATTTGGGTTTTAATTTTTTTTCAAACTCAAATTTTCTAATTATCAATTAATTTTCTTTCCTCCTTTTTTCTACATTGGAAGAGAACAATTTTTAAAAAATATATAATCGAGTTGGATTCTTTGATTTTTAAGATTTTTATAGAGTTAAAAGTGAACAAATTTTAGTTATTTTTTCTAAATTGGAAGAGAAACATTGTTCTGGTTAAAGATTTTTACCGGGTTGGAAGAGAGGAAATTTTGGGTTTCAATTTTTTTTTAACTGAAAGACACATTTTTTAAACATTTTATTGAGTTTAAAATAAAGATTTTTTTTAAATGGCAGAGGCATATTTCATATTTTGAAGATTTTTCTCGAGTTGAAAGGATGCAATTTTTTTCAATATATTATGAATCTTCAAGGATGATTTTTTTTTATTCTGAACACTTTTATTGAACTGGAAAGGAGGAAATTTAGGTTTTTTAATTTTTTCAGGAATTGGAAGAGGGAAATTATTTTAAAGATTTTTATAGATTTAGAAGGGAGGAAATACTGGATATTTATTTTTTTCGGAATTGGAAGATTTTTTAGCATTTTTATTGAGTTAAAGATAAAACCTTTTATTTTCCATCTTCTGTCAGAATTGGTAAAGGGCAATTAAAAAAAATTTTTATTTCTATTGAGTTGGAAGGAAGAAATTTTCGATTTGAAATTTATTCGAAATTGTAAGAGTAACATTTTCCTGTTTTAAAAATTTTGTACCGACTAGGAAAGGAGGAAATTTTGCTTTTCAATATTTTATGAATTCGAAGAAGGATATTTTATTTTGAACACATTTATTGAGTTTGAAGAGAGGAAATTTATATTTTCCATTCTTTTTTAATTGGAAGAATTAATTTTTTATATTTTTAAGATTTTTAGATTTAGAAGGGAGGACTTTTTTCAAAAATGGAAGAAAAGACCGGAATTATTTATCCCCGATTAAAATGGCCACCCTAAATTAACGATTATCGCAGAAGGATCAATAGAAAAAGAGTTTACATTGTTTTGGTATCCTCAAAGGTTCATTGTCCTTAATAATACATTCATGAATTTGTGCGTGAAATAAATATTGCACAAGTAACTGCTTATCTTCCCCGACGCACGGATCAAAAAATCCTGGGAGCTGACTCTGTTAAACAAAAAAAAACATTTACATTTTTTATAATTATGAACATTGACAGGGTGTCTAGTGGAATTGCTAGGGGATTTTTATATACCTGCAAAAGGCTGGAAATGCCAGGGATTTTGTTTAATGTTAGGGAATTTTTTTTCGAGAGCGCTCTTTTCCTATAAATGCAACATAAAATTGAATAATAATGGGTTTTTATTTACAAAAGTATCTTTATATTACTGTATTCAACTATTTTGCGAACATTCGTTTTTTTTTGTTGTTTGAAATTTAATCTTCTTGGTTGAAAACTCTTCTGTTGAAAAATCGTTTCTAGTTGAATTCAACTGTTTCTGAATATAAATTAATTTTTTTCGGTTGGAATATCAACTTTTACATTTTTTCGTTCAGAATTTATCTTTTTTGGAATGAAAAGTTAATTATTGCTCGAAAGTTAAGTTCATTTGTTAACAATTCATTTATTTGGTTGGAGATTCATAACTTTCATTGAAAATTTATCTCTTTGGTTGAAATATGCGCTATCTTTAAAAATATTTATCAATTCTTTGACTGAAAATTCAACTATAACTTTATTGAAATTTTTTTTTCTCGTATTAAAATTAATTTTTTAACTGAAAATTTAATTACTCCAGTTGCATATTCCATTATTTTAGATTAAAGTTGATCTCTTTGCTTAAAAATTAATTTTTTCAACTAAAAATTTAACTATTCAATTTTTAGTTGAAAAATGATTTTTTCTAGTCGAAAATTCGTCTTCTTTGGTATAAATTAATTTTCTTCATTGAAAATTCATCCTTTTGGTTGAAGATTCAATTATTCTAATTAAAGATTCATCATTCCAGTTAAAAATTCATCTTTTTAGTTTAAAATTCAATTACACCAATTGAAGATTCACCATTTTAGTTTAAAATTGAACTAATTGTTTGAAAATGTGAATTTTTTAGTTAAAAATCAAAGTATTTCGTTAAAATTGATGTATTTGGTTAAAAATCGTCTTTTTGGTAGAAGATTAATCTTCTTGTTTGAAAATTCATCTTTTTGGTTAAAATTTCAAGTATTTCAGTTAAATATCCTTTTTTTGTTAAAAATAACACTATTTAGTTGAAAGATAAACTCTTTTGTTAAAAACTCATTTGTTCTCGAATGATTCATCACTTTAGTTTAAAATACATAACTTTGTTTAAAAACGTTTTTTTTTTCGGTTGAAAATTATTATTTTATTAACTGAAAATGTAAAAATTCCATCATTTCTGTCAAATATTCATCATTTCAGATAAATTCATTTTTTTGATTTAAAATTAAACTAATCCAGTTAAAGATTCATCATTTTAGTTTAAATGAAAATTTAACTATTCCATTTTTGGTTGAAAATTGACCTTTCTAATTCAAAATTCATCAATTTGATTGAAAACCGATTAGTTGAAAATTCAAGTATTCCAGTTAAACATTCATCATTTTAATTGAAAATTCATCTTTTTGGGTAAAAATAAAACTACTTGGTTCAAACTTAAACTCTTTTGTTAAAAATTTACCTTTTTGATTTAACAATGTTTTTCCGTAATGTTTCATGATTTCAGTTGAAAATTCATCACATTGGCTGCAAATTTTTATTGTGAAAAATTAATTTTTGAAACTGAAAATTTTAACTATTTAGTTGAAAATTGATTTTTTTACTTGAAAATTCAACTATTTGGTTGACAATTCATATATTTTATGAAAAAATCGTCTTTTATGATAAAAAATTAATCCTTTCGTTTTAAATTAATCTTTTTGTTCATAAATTTATCTTTTTGGTTTAAAAATGAAATATTCCAGTTAAAGATTCATTATTTTAGTGAAAAATGTATCACTTTCGCTGATATTTTTTTGTGGGGAAAATTAATTTTTATAATTAACTGTTACATTTCTGGTTAAAACTGATCTATTTTGGTTCATAATTCAACTATTTGATTAAAAATGGATCTTTTTGGTTTAAAATTCATCTATTCCCGTTTAAAAAATTTTTTAATTAATTTTTTCGATTGAAAATTTAAGTATTCCATTTTTGGTTAAAAACTTATCTTTTTTTTGTTTAAAATTCAACTATTTTGTTGAAAGTTGTTCGTATTTAGTTGAAAATTCAACCATCTGGTTGAGAAATCGCACATTGCAATGAAAAATCGTCTTTTACGATAAAAAATTAAGCGTTTATCATTGTAGTTGAAAATTCGTATTTCTGGTTGAAATTAAAACTACTTGGTTCAAACTTAAAATCTTTTGTTACAAATTTATCTTTTTGCTTTAAAAATTATATATTTCAGTTGAAGATTCATTATTTTAGTGGAAAATGTATCACTTTAGCTGACATTTTTTTGTACGGAAAATTAATTTTTATAATTAACTGTTACATTTTTGGTTAAAACTGATCTGTTTTGGTTCATAATTCAACTATTTAGTTAATACTTAATTAAAATATAGTGCTAATATGTTTAAAAATATATGGGTAAAAATATCTCAAGTGTGCCACTTTTAAATCGATAGTTCTATTTTTAATCAATTTATACCGTTTTCGATTTGTTTTTATATCAAAATAACTCCCGTAAAATATATTTGCAAAAAATTAATTTCTTAAAAAGTTATTAACAATCAAAGTTCTTGATCATTCTTTTTTTTCAAAAATTGATAACTCGCAAACGGTTCATCGAAATTCAATAATTGAGTTATGAAAATTTTTGTTACGAAGTATATTTTACGATTAATTATTGTTCAGTAGTAAAAAAAACATTTTTTAACATTTTTTTTTAATATTATCAAAATTGTTCACTTTTCCACAAAATAGATGAATTTTTAACAAACAAAAAAAATAAAGCTACATTAAAAAAATTCTTTTTTTAAATATTGTGGATCAACTATCAACCAAGAAATAGGGGAATAATTGAAAAATAAATTACTTTGAATAAACTTATTCCGTGTATTATATTAAGTTTAATTTGAAACGAATTTTCAACTAAAATTATCAATGTTCCTGAAAAAATGAACTTTTAATCAAGTGGTTCAACTTTCTACAAGGTATAGTCAATTTTTTAATCAAAAAGATGGATTTTCAACCAAGAAGATTAATTTTCTATTAAAAAGATGGATTTTCAACAAAATAGATCCATTATCAACTGAAAAAAATCGTTTTTTAACCAAAAATTGAATGGTTACGTTTTCCGTTAAAAGGATTAATTTAAAAAAAAATAATATTATCAAAATAGTTCATTTTTCCGCAAAATATACGAATTTTCAATTGAAAGAATGATGCATCATTAAAAAAAATGAAGTTTTTAATAAAGTGGATCAACTTTAAGCCAAGAAATAGGGAAACAATATGAAACGAATTTTAAACTGAAATGATAAATGTTTAAAAAAATGCATTTTTGATCAAGCCGTTCAACTTTCTACCAGTTATAGTTATTTTTTGATCAAAAAGATGAATTTTCAATCAAGAATATTAATTTTCTACTAAAAAAGAATAAGGTGGTGTAATTTTCAATTAAGCGTAGATGAATTTTCAATCCCAGAAATGAATGTTCAACCAAAAGTTTTGTTTTAAAAGAGTGGTTAAGTTATTCAATCAAGTAGTTGAATTTTCAATCAAAACATGTGAATTTAAAAAAAAATTAAATAGTCAAATTATTATTGAAAAGGTGAGTTATTAATAAAAAAAAATGTCAGCCAAAAAATTAATTTTTCCAATAAAAAGATGAATTTTTCACTGAAATAATGTAGCTTCAACACAAAAACTAAATTTTTAATAAAATAGTTTAATCTTGAACAAAGCATAGTGAAATTTTCAACCAAGAAGATTAATTTTTTACCAAAAAAGTATTTTTTTAACAAATCGGTTCAAACATTCAACCTATTAGTTGAATTTTTAAACCAAAAAAGGTGAATTTTTTTAATTGAAAATTCATCTATTTTGGTTTATAATTCAACTAATAGGTTGCGTGGTCACAAAATATCAATAATTTTTAACTACTGCAAAATAAAAACTTTTTTTTTTACAAATTTTTCGGAAGCGATTATAGAATCTATTAGCACAAGGAATAATTCTTTCACAGGCGGAGAAGTTTAATTAATTTCCAATTGTTTGAAACAAACGATTATTTAAACAATAAAAAACTGTTTTTTTACTACCGAACAATTTTATAGCGTAAAATATACTTCGTAACAAAAATTCTCATAACTCAATTATTGAATTTCGATGAACCGTTCGCGAATGATCCATTTTTGAAAAAAATTATCAAGAACTTTGATTGTTAATAACTTAAAAAAAAATTAATTTTGTTCAAAAATATTTTAGGGGAGTTATTTTGATCCTATATTTTTAAATATATTAGCACTATATATTAATTGAATGTTCAAATAATACTAAAAATAAAATAAATCATTTCTTAAATTCGTCTCTAAAGACCGTCAATTTGAATAATTATTCTGTATAAAATTATTCACAATTAAATAGATTAATTTTAAATTTTAAATAAGAATTTTAAAATAGAGACACTAAACTCATGATTCGTTCCAATCTTCAGGATTTGCTTATGAATATTTTAAGAGTTCTTTTAATTAAGTCTAAATAATTTCACTTCAATTTCTTAAAAGAAGTCTTTTTATGTAAATTTATGTAATTAGAATAAATTTTTCTTTTAGCAATGTTAGATATGCGTTAATTTTCTGCATTATTTTTTTTCCTTTTTGGAAAATAGATTGATTCAGAATCAACCATAAATAATAATAAAAAAAACTTGATTTTATCTTCTTATGCTTAAAGTTCAGTGCATATTTGTGTAAAATTAATGTGGTCGCTATATTAAATTCAATTTGAATCGCTCACAATTCCTCACATTTGAAATACAAGTATTGCATTTGCAAGAAAAATTTTAAACTAAATAGTTGAATTTTGAACAAAAAAATATCAGTTTTTAACCAAAAATGGAATAGTTAAATTTTCAATCGAAAAAATTAATTTTCAATAAAAAAATGGAATAGATGAATTTTAAACCAAAAAGATAAATTTTTAACCAAATAGTTGAATTATGAACCAAAATAGATCAGTTTTAACCAAAAATGTAACAGTTAATAATAAAAATTAATTTTCCACCCAAAAAAATTTTAGCCAAAATGATACATTTTCCACTAAAATAATAAATCTTCAACTGAAATATATAATTTTTAAACCAAAAAGATAAATTTTTAACAAAAGAGTTTAAGTTTGAAACACGTAGTTTTATTTTCAACCAGAAAAACGAATTTTCAACTACAATAATGTACATTTAACTGGAATACTTGAATTTTCATCCAAAAATATAAATTTTTAAACAAGAAGATTAATTTTTAAACAAAAAGCTTAATTTTTTATCGTAAAAGACGATTCTTTAATAAAATGTATAAATTCTCAACCAAGTAGTTGAATTTTCAACCAAATAACAATAACTTTTAACAAGATAGTTGAACCTTGAACAAAAAAAGATCAATTTCTAACCAAAAATGGAATAGTTAAATTTTCAAACGAAAAAATCAATTTTTAATTAAAAAACTGAAATAGATGAATTTTAAGTCAAAAAGAAGAATTTTTAACCAAATAGTGGAATTATGAACCAAAATAGATCAGTTTTAGCCAAAAATGTAACAGTTATATTATTTTTAAACCAAAAAAAGAAATTTTTAAACAAGATTAATGAAAAAAAAAGAAATATTTTTTATCATAAAACACGATTTTTAATAAAATATATGAATTTTCAACCAAATAGTTGAATTTTAATCCAAACAGATCATTTCTTAACAAAAGTGTTTAACTTTAAAACAATTAGTTTTCTGTTCAACTAAAAATATTAATTTTCAAATAGATTAATTTGTTACCAAAAAATACGATTTTTAAACGTAATGCATGAATTGTAAACTGAAAAGAATCAATTTTCAACCAAATAGTTGAATTTTGAAGCAAAAAAGATCAGTTTTTAGACAAAAATGGAACAGTTAAATTTTCAGTTATAAAAAAAAAATTTCTACAATAAAAATTTGCAGCCACTGTGATGAAATTTCAACTAAAATGATGAAACATTAAGGAAAAAAATTATTTTTAAATCAAAAAGGTAAATTTTTAACAAAAGAGTTTAAGTTTGAACCAAGTAATTTTATTTTTACCCGAAAAGATGAATTTTAAACGAAAATGATGATTGTTTAACTGGAATACTTCAATTTTCAACTAAAAAGATGAATTTTTTTGCCATAAAATACGATTTTCCAATAAAATACATGAACTCTTCTCCCAATAGTTGAGTTTTCAACCAAGAAAGATCGTTTTTCAATCAAATTGATGAATTTTGAACTAGAAAGGTCAATTTTCAACCAAAAATGGAATAGTTAAATTTTCATTTAAACTAAAATGATGAATCTTACTGGATTAGTTTAATTTTAAATCAAACAAATGAACTTATCTGAAATGATGAATATTTGACAGAAATGATGGAGTTTTTACATTTTTAGAAAATAAAATAATAATTTTCAACCGAAAAAAAAACATTTTTAAACAAAGTTATTTATTTTAAACTAAAGTGATGAATCTCTCGAGAACAAATGATTTTTTAACAAAAGACTTTAACTTTCAACTAAATAGTTTTATTTTGAACAAAAAAAAAGGATATTTAACTGAAATACTTCAAATTTGAACCAAAAAGATGAATTTTCAAACAAGAAGCATAATTTCTACCAAAAAAAGACGATTTTTTTTACCAAATACATCAATTTTAACGAAATACTTGGATTTTTAACTAAAAAATTCACATTTTCAACCAATTAGTTCAATTTTAAACTAAAATGGTGAATCCTAAACTGGAGTAATTAAATTTTAAATTAAAAAGATGAATTTTTAACTGGAATGATGCATTTGTATCTGGGTAGTTGAGTTTTCAAACAAGAGGATTAATTTCGATAAAAAAAATTGAATTTTCAACAAAATACATGAATTTCGTATTAAAAAAGATAAATTGTCAACCAAAAAAGAACTAGTTATATTTTCAGTTGAAACAAAATAATTTTCAAAGCAAAAAGAAAAAAAGTTACATTTTCAAACAAAGTGAGGATTTTTTAACTGAAATGATGAATCTTCTATTGGAATGGTTGAAGTTTAAACCAAAAAGATTAATTTTTGACTAAAGTGATGAATCTTTAATTAGGATAATTCAATTTTCAATCAAGAAAATTAATTTCTACCAAAAAAGACGAATTTTCGACTAGAAAAAAATCATTTTTCAACCAAAAATTGAATAGTTAAATTTTTAGTTGAAAAAATTAATTTTCAAGCAACGAGATCAACTTTAATCTAAAATAATGGAATATGCAATTAACTGACATACTTTTATTTTCAACCAAAAAGATGAATTTTAAAAGAACAATTTTCAAGAGATTAATTTTTTTACAAAAAAATACGATTTTCAAATATAATGCATGAATTGTCAACTGAAATGATAAAAAATTAATTTAAAAAATTATTTATTATTATTTTTGATTGTAAAAAACGATTTTTCAATAAAATGTATGAATTCTCAACTAAATAGTTGAATTTTTAACTAAAGAAGAACAATTCTCAATAAAATAGTTGAATTTTGAACAAAAAAAAGAACAGTTTTTAACAAAAAATGAGATAGTTAAATTTTCACACGAAGAAATTAATTTTTAATTTTAAAAAATGGAATAGATCAATTTTAAACCAAAAAGATGCATTTTTAACCAAATAGTAGCATTATGAACAAAAAAAAATCAGTTTTAGCCAAAAATGTAACAGTTAATTATAAAAATTAATTTTCCACAAGAAAAATTTCCGTCAAAGTGATAAATTTTCCATTAAAATAATGAATCTTCAACTGAAATAAATGATTTTTAAATCAAAAAGTGGAATTTCTAAACAAAAAGATTAATTTTTCACCATAAAAGATATGAATTCTCAACCAAATAGTTGAATTTTCAACTGGAAAAGAACAAATTTCAACAAAATATTTGAATTTTTAACGTAAAAAGATAGATCAGTTTTCAACCAAAAAATGTAATAATTCAATTTTCCATCGAAAGAATTGATTTTCCATAAGAAAATACTGGAATAGATGAATTTTAAACCAAAAAGAGTTTAACTTTTAACCAAGTAGTTTTCTGTTCAGCCAAAAATATTAATTTTCAAATAAATGATGAATATTTAACTGGCATACTTTAATTTCCAACCAAAAAGATAAATTTTTAAAAAAATATTAATTTTCAAAAGAAATTAATTTTTTTTTGTCAAAAAATACGACCTTTAAACGTAATGCTATCGATTTAATAATAGCACACTTGAGATATTTTGACCAATATTCTAATACAATTTGTAAAAGCTTTCTAAATTAAACATATTAATTGAATTACTAGAAACCGAAAAAAATTATTTATAATAAACCGTATTACGGAAAAAACCTGAAATTTTCAGGAAATTTTTTTTTGCACGATTTAAGTAGACACCCTGATTGATTTTGAAAAATTTTTATTATTTTTTTATTTACCTTAGTTGCATTATGAAGAACTAATTTAGATTCATTCACCAAGCATTGCAATGGAATAGTGACATCAATGACTTCGTCTCTAAGTCCAATTGTCGGATCTTCTCCTAAAACTCGATCCTGTGGATAAACCAACCTTCCATATAGAGCTTTTGTAATTACTATTCCTCCTCGATGCTCTTCCTCGGATCTAATTCGACTAAAAGTCGCTTTCATCAACTCAATGGCTGCTTTCGCTTCCTTTTGCTTTTCCAGCATCATGGATTTATTAATTTCCCTCTGTTTCTCTTTACTACGTTCTTTTTGCTCCTTTACGACGGGATCAATGATAAACTTTTTAATTATCGTCCATGTAATCAGCGGAGCTACTGTTGCATAAAAAACAGGAGCTGGGAAAATTTCGTCACACAAATGAATCGGGAAGGTGTAGCTTTGAGATCCTCGACTTAATCTAATTCTAAGTGAAACTCCCGTCGGTACTCCGACACGAACTGCAGTTGAAAGCGAGGTGTAATTTGAAACCTTTTTCTCTGCACCGTACTCAACAAACCCGCCGAACGTTCCAACTCTAAAAATGAAAAATTATCGGTCATTTTTATTTAGGCTGACCGTTTTAATCAAAGAACAAAATTCTCGGTCATTTTCCGGTTTTTTCTCGGTTCCTAAATAATTTTTCCGGTCAATAAAATTTTAAAAATCGAAATATACAGCTAAGCAGTAAAAGTAGAGGTAGTAAAAAAAAAACAACAAAAAAAAAAAGACAACAAACTAAAGCATTCAAAGTGGAACTCTTGAATTTTTAACTTTTAAAATTGAAGTTTCAAAGTTTTTAAATTCAAAAATTTTCTATTGAATTGTTCAATAATTTACAAGTATAAACTGGCAGTTACTAACACTTTTCAAACTGAATAATTTCAAGTTTAACTCATTAACGACCAAAGCTATCAATTTTATAACATGAGTTTGACCGCAAAATTTATGGGTATAATAAAACAATAAATAGATCAAAAGTACTGTTCCTTATGTTTTTGGGTGAGCTAAATTCGAATCCGTGGTCAAAATTCGAATATTTTGACTTTAAAATTAAATATGGCGGCTTTTGTATACAAAAATAGTGAAAAATGTTTTATTTTTTATTTTTATAATTTTTTTTCAGACATAAAACGCTTTAATATCTTAAGATTTCTTCAAGCATCGGTGCACAAAATTCTTAAATTTTAACAAAACAATTTTATATATATGTTTTTTCTTCAAAAATGGCGGATAAAATACAAAAATGTTACAAAACCTGTTTTTTTCCATTATCTTGGTTTTTCTCAAAAACTCGAAAGTTTAATAAAAAGTTCCATGGAATAAAAATGTCTTGAAATTAACCATAGAATACTATGAATTTTTTTTTAGATTTTTTAGAAAAAATTTTTTATTTTTCAAAAAATAAAAAATTTGCAAAAAAATGCTTTAAAAAATCTGAAAAAATTCAAGAATATTCTTTGACTTATTCTAAGACATTTTTATTTTTGGAAAGTTTGTACCAGAGCCTATAGATTTTGGGAAATAATTGATCAAACTTCATGCAGTTCAGTTATTTTATGACATTAAATATTTTTAAATTTAAATATTTTTCGACTTAAAAGTTCTTGAATTAGAATTTAAATTATTTTTATTTAAAATCGTTTAAGCATCCTTGAAAAACTTTAAAATTGCATTTGAAAATCTTGAGAAATCTAGAAGTAGTTTTAAATTCTTTTAAATTTAGCTTTATTTTTAAATTTTTTTCAAAACTTCTCAGTAACTTTAAAAATTAATTGAATTTGTCCTAAAAATTTTAGAAAATCCTGCGAATTTAAAAAAATTTTCCTTAAAATTTGGATTTCTTAATAACAATTGAACTCGTATTATTTTTAGAAACGAAATTTCGGTGCCAATACTCATAACCTAATTTAAAACAAAATGTAGATTTTTGCAGTTTACAAAAAATTTAGAGGCTCTTTAAGAATTGTGAAAGGCTCCAAGCGAATAAAAACATTTTCTTAAAATTACTAGGAAAATTGAAAATGATTCATTTTGGAAAATTATTTTAACAGAATATTCAAAAAGATTTCAAGAGAATTTCAATATTATTAAAAACGACCCGGAAAAAATTTAAAGATTTTAAAAAAATTAAGATTTTCTAAAAATTGTAAGAAAAATTTTAATCAGTTTAAAATAGGTTTAGAAGTTCTGAATTTTTTTTTTGCACAAACTTCGTTTTTAATTACTTGATATCAATTTAAGTTTTAAATTAATTTTTATTAAGTAAAACAATAAAAATTATGACATTAAAATATTAAAAGCTTTTCGAAACTTTAACAATTCAAAGCTTTGTATGTCAAACAATTAAGTTTCAAATTGTTAACTTTTAAATATTTAGCTTCAATTTAGTCTTCTTAAATTACAAGTCAAATATTGCTAAATGTTAAATAATTATCCTTTTTCTTAATCGAAATTTCTTAATTAAATGGGTTAAAAATGGAATAATTTAGACTGAAACGATATTTTTAGTTCAATAAAAGCCTTTAATTACGAATTAATTACGAATCTTGAAATTCTTTAACTGGCAAAGGATTTAGAATCGTTTTATCAAATCAATTATTGTTCAATTTTTAATACTTAAAGTACAGATCCATTTAAAAAATTATTTATTCATATTTACAGTTGATAAAATAAAACTGTTTTTTATCAAAAAAAATTTCAACTCCAAACGCTTTGAATTTTTTATTGTTTAAGTCTTCAAGACTGTACGTTAAAATCACCCCGGTTGAATTTGAAGCGCTTGTGATAATTGTTATTCCAAACTAATTGCTTTATTATATTTAAGGGTCATTCCACTGAGATTTAACCCCTAATTTTGTTTCTGTAAAATATTTCTTTTTTTTTTATTCTTTGTTGAAAAATATTTAATACGTATTTTTTTATTTCAATACAATATGTAAGATTTTCGGATTATACATTTTTTAAAGTTATCGTGTTAAAAAAAGTGATCGTCTTAAATTTTTTATAACTGAAAAAGTATTTATCAAGAAAATTTCAAATTTTTAAAAATAAGAAGTTTTTCGTAGAAGCTATTACATTTTTGGTCCAGAATTAATTTTTTTGTTTTGTTAAAGATTCTACTTTTAGGTTGAAAATTTGATTATTTATTTAAAATTCAACAATTTTTCACATCTTTTTAGTCGAAAATTGAATTGATTTTTATTGAACATTCGTCTTTTTGGAGAGTAAAGTCATCCTTTTGAATTGAAAATTCATCTTCTGGCTGAATAGTATTTTTGGCTTGAAAATACAAATGCTTTTGGTTAACACATTTTTTTTTTGTTGAAAATTTCCTCATTTGGTTGAAGAATCATCTTTGCAGGTTAAAAATTCAACCATTTGATGCATTTTTTCACAAAGATCAACTTTCAATCGAATAATAAAACAGTTGAATTCAATAAAAAAACGACGAATCTTTAACAAAATAGTTCAACTTTCAACCAAATATTTGAATCATTAACAAAAAAAAGATAAGTTTTTTATCAAAGTTTTGAATTTTCAACTGAAAAAATGCATATTCAATCAAAAATGAAATAGTTGAATTTTCAGTAAAAAACTTTTATTATCACAAACAAAATTCCAACAATATAGTTAAATTTTCAATCAAAAAGATGAAATTTCAATCAGAGGTGAGTTTTCAACGAAAAGTAACGAATTTTTGACAATACAAATAGTGCGATTTTTAGTTTAAACCATTAATTTTCAACAACAAAAAATGAATTTACAGCAATATGATGAAAATGTTAACTAAAGAGTTTTTCAACCAAAAAAATTATTTTTTAACATTCTCAATGAAAAATATAATAGTAGATATTTCAACTGAACAGGATTTTAATTTTCAATAAAAAACAGTTAAATTCAACCACAAAGACGAATTTTTAACAATTCAAATAGTGGGATTTTCGTTCAAAAGAATTAACTTTCAGCCAAAGAAATGAATCTTCAATAACAACAAAAATGAATTTTGTTTAAAAATCCAACTACTTTGTTAAAAAGTAATCTTTTTTCGGTTGAAAATTCATTTTTTTTGGCTGAATGTTAGTTTTTTATTTGAAAAGTCTCCTATTATATCTTTGGTTCTAAATTCATCTCTTTCAGTTAAAAATTCTACTATTTGTTTGAAAATTTCATTGCTTTATTCAAAATTTAATTATTTTGCTAAAAAGTGCCACTGTGGTGGAAGAAAATAAAATTTTTTCTATAGAAAATTCGTCTTTTGTAATAGACAATTCGTCCTTTGGGATTTAAAAATGCAGTTTTTAGTGGAAAAGTCATATTTTATTATTGAAAATTCATCTTTTATAATTGAAAATAATTTTCCTTAATTGAAAAGTCTCTCATCATATTTTTAAACCAGAATTCATCACTTTTATTAAAAATTTATACTATTTGGTTGGAAATTTATTTTTTAAAATTCTAATATTTTCTTAAAAACTCACATTTTTCGCTTGAAAGATAATTCTTTTTATTTGAAAAATCTACTATTGTAATTTGGATTCAAAATTGATTTATTATGGCTAAAAAATCGACTTTTTGTTTGAAAATTAAATTTATTATTTTAGAATTTTAATATTCTCTAGAATAGTAATCTTTTTTGTCAAAAAATCAAATTTTTCGTTGAGCATTCGCCTTTTTGGATAGAAAATTCACTCTTTTGGATTGAAAATTCATCTTTTGGTAGAATTTATTTTTCTTCTTTGAAAATTCAACTGCCTTCTAAAAAGTCGTATTTTTTGCTTGAAAATCAAACTGCTTTTGGTAAAAGTTTATTGTGTTTTTGTTGAAAAAGCAAAATAACTAATGTTATTTGAAAGTATTTATTCCCTATTTTCCTGAAAAATCACCCTATTTCTTCTATGTTGAGGGCATTTTGGGCTGTGAATTCTGAAATCAATTTTTTTGCGTGAAATATTTTTTTTCGTTCTTTGTTGAAAAATATTTATTACGTATTTTTTTATTTCAATCTGATATGTAAAATTTTCGAGAAATACATTTTTAAAACTTTTTTATAACTGAAAAAGTTTATAAAAAAAATTTCAAACATTTTATGTAATATGAAAAAATAAGGTCCTTTTTTAGGAATCTCTATTTGTTTATAAAAATGCCTAATTTATTAGGCAATTTTTCAGTATAAAAAGTATAAAAACTTTCAAAAATTTATTTCTCGAAAATTTTGCATATCATATTGAAATACAAACATACATATTAAATGTTTTTCACCAAAGAACGAAATAAAAAATATTCCACGCAAAACATGTAGGGGTAAATCTCCCATAAATTTTGCAAAAAAAAAAAAAACTAAACATTTTAGAACTCCAAGGAAAAATATATAATGTAAATTATTATAAAACAGATTTTAGACTGCACAGCACAAAATGCCCTCAAAATAGGAGAAATAGGGTAATTTTTCAGGAAAATAGGAAATAAATACTTTTAAATAACATTAGCTATATTGATTTTTCAACATAATAGTGAAATTTTCAATAAAAAAGATGAATTTTTAGTAGGAAAGTCCATTTTTAAATAAACAGATGAATTTCCGACAAAAACACAATAAACATTAAACAAAAGCAGTTGCATTTTCAAGCAAAAAATACGACTTTTTCAGAAGAAAGTTGAATTTTCAAAAAAGAAAAATGAATTCTCCCAAAAGATCAGTTTTCAATCCAAAAGGAAGAATTTTCAATACAAAAAGGCGAATGCTCAACGAAAAAGTTGAATTTTCGATAAAAAAGATGACTATTCAAGAGAATATTTAAATTTTTAAATAAAAAATTTAATTTTCAAACAAAAAGTCGAATGTTTAGCATAATAGATGAATTTTGAACCCAAATTACAATAGTAGATTTTTTAAATAAAAATAATTATCTTTCAAGCGAAAAATATGAGTTTTTAAGAAAATACTAGAATTTTTAACAATAAATTTTCAACCAAAACGTATAAATTTTTACCAAAAGTGATAAATTCTGCTCTAAAAATATGATGAGAGACATTTCAATTAATAAAAATTATTTTCAACTATAAAAGATGAATTTTCTATAATACAACATGACTTTTCTACCAAAAACTGCATTTTCAATCTCAAAAGACGAATTGTCTATTACAAAAGACGAATTTTTTCGAACAAATAATAGAATTTTTAACTGAAAGAGATGAATTCAAAATCAAGAATATAATAGGAGACTTTTCAAATAAAAAAATTAACATTTAGTCAAAAAACAGAATTTTACACCAAAAAAGAGACTTTTTAACAAAGCAGTTGAATTTTTAAACTTCACTTTTTTCAAGATTCATTTCTTTAGCCAAAAGTTAATTCTTTTTAACTGAAATTGTCTCTTTTTGAATTGTTAAAAATTTATTATATTTTTTGTTGAGAATGTTAAAAATAATTTTTTTTTGTTGAAAATTTGGTTAAAAAATTCTTTGTTTAACATTTTGATTATATTGCCGTAAATTCATTGTCTGTTTTGTTTGAAAATTAATGTTTTAAACTAAAAATCGAACTGTTTGTGTTGTTAAAAATTCTTTACTTTTCGTTGAAAACTCACCTCTGATTGAAATTTTATCCTTTTGATTGAAAATTTAACTATATTGTTTTTTTTTTTATTTGAAAATTCAAAACTTTGGTGAAAAACTGATCTTTTTTGTTAATAATTCAAATATTTGGTTAAAAGTTGAACTACTTTGTTAAAAAAATTTTTTTGGATTAAGATTCATCATTTTAGTTTAAAATTCACCTGTTCGTTTGAAAATTTAATTCTTTTGCTGAAAATTCATTTTATAGCTGAAAATTCATACAATTTGGTAGAAATTTCATTCTGTGCGGCTAAAAATGCAACTGTTTATTTAAAAATGAATCCGTTTTTGTTAAGATTTCAACTATTTTGTCGAAAATTCGTAGTTTCTCATTGAATTCAACTGTTTTATTATTTGATTGAAAGTTGAACTACTTCGTTAAAAAAAATTCATCAAATGGTTGAATTTTCAAACCAAAAATACGATTCTGCCTGAAGATGAACTTTCAATCCAAAAAAATGACTTTACTCTTAAAAAAGGCGAATGTTCAATAAAAAGCATTTCAATTTTCAACTAAAGAGATGTGACCGTTTAAGAAAACAGTTGAATTTTCAAATTAATAATCAAATTTTCAACCTAAAAGTAGAATTTTTACGAAAAAAGATTAATCAACTTATTAGTTGGAATTCTGATGTTTTTGATCTGAAATCTTCAAAAATCTTTTTGAATTTTCTCAAAAATTTTAAGAAAATTATATTTGCATAACCCAAAATACAAATAATCTTAAATAAAAAATAAATAGTCAAAATGTTTCCTTTGTTTTAACAATTATTTTTTCCCTCAAACAAAGAAACTGCACGGGCGCGATTGGGTATGCTAGTAAATATTTAAAAAAGCAGACTTTCCTTTATAAAGAATTGATCGATTTTTCAATTGTAGGAGAAAAACTTCTTATTTTTTTAAATGAAAATTTGAATACTTTTAAAAGACGAAGTCTCGACATAAAAGCCTCCGAAGATACCTCAAAATATATATTTTTAAAATCTGGAAAAACAGGAGATCATTGTCTCACAAGAATAAATAAATTTCTGATTTAGTTTTAGAAAATCTAAAAAAAAAGGATTTCATGAAGAAGGCACGAGTATTTAAAAAATGATATGTTATTCATAATTAATATCTGATTTTTTTAATAAATGAAATTAATTAATTGACAAATTTGTTTACAAATGAAAATTTTTAAACTTTAAAAAGTCGAATTTTTGGCATAAAAAATGGGACGATTGTCCAATAATATTACCGAATTAAAAAATTGCCGACTTTCTATAATATTACCGAATTTGAAAATTCCCGAATAATAAAATTTTCGGCAGAAAATTGCCGAATTATAAAATATCCGAAATAGAAAACTCCACAAATAAATTATTTTTAATCATTGTTATTTTAAATGCAAACAGTAATTCTAGAAACATTAAACTTAAAAAAGAATTTTTTATTATAAAAATATTTGATTACTGTATTTTTAACAAATAATTATATTTATAATTCTTTTTTAATTATTCAAATTCGGGAATTGAATAATTGGGGAATTTTCTAGTTCGAATATTTTATAATTCGGCAAATTTTTGTCGGGAATTTTCCAATGCGGAAATATTATAAACTGTTGGTAATGTTCCAATTCGGTAATATTTTAAACTATTCGGTAATTATATTATTCGGGAATTTTATTTTTCGAGCATTTTAGAATTCTGTAATTTGAGTATTCGAAAATATTATTATTCGGGAATTTTATTTTTCGGGATATTTCCGAATTGGGAAATTCCCGAATAATAAAATTCC
>NC_046663.1:48092268-48107334 GCF_010883055.1 Belonocnema kinseyi
AAATAGGCAAAATATATATTTCTAATTTTTAATATAATGATGCAGTTAAAGAAGGCCACAAGAAATTGACGAACATTTATAGAATTCAACACAATTTTCATCAGATCTTGATTTTTTTAAATTAAAATCTAATACCTTTTTTTAAAGATTCGTTATAAGAAACTTCTCAGAAAACATTTCAACCATTTTTTACTTAACAACAAATTTTTTTTTGTAATTTTCAGAAATGCCATTTTTGAAAGGTTTTCAGATTTATTTAAAAAAAAAACCTTGAATGAGTGCAAGAGTAATATGTCCAAATTTATACCTGCAAAAATTTGACTTTCGATTTTTGGTGGTCGATGCCCCCCTTACCCTTTCCAATTTTTTTTTATTGGGGAAAAATAAATTCGATATTTTGTTCAAATCGGTCAACATTAACTAGTGCCCCCCGAGCTTTTGAAATTATTATGACGTTTTAAATAAAAAATCTCGACTTTCGGAAAAATGAAAAAAGTGCGTTTTATTAACTTTTTGTAAATTAAAGCTTGACCGCCTCTTCAGGAATGTTCAAGGAATAATTCATACACAATAACTTTTAATATTCACACGCCCATCCCCCTTGCATTGTGCCCGGAAATCCTCCACAAAATGCAAAATATCAGTTTTATATCAATAATGTTGATTGATTTCAAGAAAAATATTTCTCACTTAAATTAACATATTTCACGATTTACAGGATGAATAAATTGTTTAAATATATAAAAATGGTTTAAACAATTATAAAATATCCTGAAAAAATTACTTTTATCATTCGTTAATTGTGTTATTAACCCGAGAAAAAACTCGGGAAAAATTGTTTAAAGAATAAAAATGGTTCATAAAATTAATTTCCAAATATAATAACTTATCTTTCAATGTTTAAAAAATTATAATTAGTGAAAAAAATGGAAATTTGAGACTTTTTGTGACTTAAAGAAATAGTTTCCAGTTGGCCAGAAAAATACAATTTATTATGGTAAAAGAAAATGAATAAACAAAAGTAATTCAAATTTACTATTTTAATAAAATAACAATGTTCCTCAAAAGGCTATCCCAAGATGTTACAGGGTTAAGACTAACACAGAATGGATGCGATTTAACAAACTTTAAAACAATGCCAGTAAAATTTCTGAAATGAACAATTTCATGTCAAATCTTGAAGTTTAACACGTATTTATTAGAAAAAATACGTTTTTTTAAAAATTTTATTCAGAATCTTCAATATTATGTGAATCGAGTTGAAACGAATTAATTATTATTTTAAACTACTTAAAAAGTGGACAAAATGTTGAATATTCAAGAAAAAAACACAACTTTCTAGCGTTATTCAAAGACAATATTATGTTAAATAATACTGAATTGCATAAACAATTATGTTTGTCTGCATGAATTAATTATTAGCTCGCACTAATTAAAAACTTGAAAATAAGGTTAAAAATGAGGAAAATCTCGACTTTACAGGGCTTTTAAAGCACATTGTAAACGATATTTAAAAAAGATTTTAAAGAAAATAAAAAGTGGATTTTTTTCATGAATTGAGTTTTAACATTTGTTTTTGAAAAATACAAAAATATGTTAAAATGTTTGATTTCACTTTTTTTAACTGCGTTTCACTATGAATAATGCCCCTGTTGGGCATTATATGTAATGCCTAGGGAATATATATATATATTGCCTGTAATAGATATATTTCATTGTGCAGTCACCATTTCTTCATCGAATTAGTTTTTACGACACGAATTCATTTATTTTGATGCAACAACAGATTTTCACAAATTTGTATCGTAAAAGAAAATTCTGGTGGTGAATGTAATTACGTAGAATATAATTTTTATTTCTAAATCAAAGTTTCGAACATAATAAAAACTGATAAAAATGATAAATTTTTTTATGATCCTTTACAGGGGTCTTTCAGTACATAAAAATACATATTTGAAAGGAAAAGTCAAAATAACTATAATTGCGGTTTTGCCGTGTCATTCAGTAAAATAATACATTTCCAGCTTTAAAAAAAGTTCGTGCCATGAGCTATTGCTCTGTTACATCGTATTATTTGCAAATGATTTAGATTTTACTCAAGTTTTTCAGCTCTTTTCTTATTTTCACAGGAATCCAGAACTTTTTCTTCTAAACTTATATGTATTTTTAGGTCCTAAGAGACCCCTAAAAAGGATATTAAAAAAAACTAAGATTTTTTTATCATTTTTTATTATCTTCGAAACTTTGAATTTGAAATAAAAAATATATCCTACGTAACTACATTCATCGCCAGAATTTTTTTCTACGCTAAACGTTTTGGAAAATCGTTTGCTACAACAAAATAAATGAATTCGTATGGTGTAAACCAATTCAATGAAGAAATTGAGATCAATCATTAAAATATATCGAAAAAATCACTGTTTTGAAACTTTCGAACATCAAAAAGTTTCTGCAAACTTAAGATATCATTTTAAAAATCTGAAAAAAATCATGGATACACATTTTTGAATTTAAAAAAACGATTTTTGCTAGCCACAATCAAAATTCCAATTTTTTTCGGCCCGCCCTAATGATTATAGAACATTACAGGTTTCAGTCATCCTAAAAAATATTCTAAGAGAAATAGGGGTAAAATTCCAACCAAATTGTTGAATTATAAAACAAAAACTAATTTTCTCCGAAAAAGTTGAATTTTTACTTCAAAAAAGACGAGTGTTCAACAAAATAAATAAATTTGAAACTAAAAAAGATAAACTCTCAGAAAAAATGGAACAATTACATTTTCAGAAAAAAAAAATTTTCAACCACAAAAATGAATTTTCAACAAAACAGTTGAATTGAAAACCAAAGAAATGAATTTTCAACTGAAAATATACATTTTAAACAAAAATGGAGTAGTTAAATTTTCAGTAAAAGAAAAATATAATTTTGAATTAAAAAACAAAAACTAATTTTCAACAAAAACGCTGAATTTTCAACCAAGATGATAAATTTTAAACCAAGATGAACTTTCTACTAAAAAAGATCGAGTTTAGAAAAAGAGAAGAAAGCCAAGTTTAACATAACTTTTAATAACCTCGAAATAATGCCTTAATGTTCATACAGATATTGAATCTTTTATAATGATTGATGTTATAAAAATTATATTGAGATAACGAAATAATTGAATTTTTAACCCAAAAAGATAAAAGTTTAAAAAAAAATAAAATTCCAACGAAATCGTTGAATTTTAAAGCAAAAAACAATTATTCTGCAAAAAAAGTTAAATCTTTAACTATTAAGATAAGGAAACATTCAATAGATGGCGACATAATGTGTAGCTTGTGAACGATTATTATTAATTGTCTAAATAATTGAAAATGTCTTAAGCAAAAAAATATTACTCTTGAAATTCCTTAATTGTATCATTAATTGCAGAAGAGAATAATTTTTCACGATTTACATAAAACAAATCGTTTAAACAAATGAAAATTGTTTAAATAATTACCACACTTCCTTTAATAATAAATTACTCTCAATATTTTTTAATTATGTCGTTAATTCTAGAAAATAACTTTTTACGATTTTAAGGAGAAAAATTTTTTATACAAATGATAATTGTTTAACTAATTGCTTCTTTTTTTCATTTTTTGGAAAATCCAGCTTTTCCCATTTAAAAACCCATGTTAATTACAAAATCCGGGACAATGGTTAACGTTAAAAAATTACATAATTTTAGGGACCTTAACTCGAAATAGGATTCTTAGTAACGCAATTCAAGGTATATTCTAGGTCAAAAGTCAAGTGTTTCTAGGTCTCCTTTTTTACATCAAATAATAAAAAAAATTTTTTTATAGTTGTCAAAAATGAGCCACTTCAATATTCTTTAATGGCCAACAATTTGCCAAGAAAGTAGAACCATAAATAAACAAATTTTTAATTTTTTTTCAAACATAAGTTATCTTTGAAATCTTTCTGAAACCTTTTGAAATCTTTGTGAATTCGTAGAAATCTCTTTGAGTACTTAAAATATTTGTGAAATCTTTTTAAAATGTTGTAAAATATAAATCTCTAAAATCCTTTGAAATCCCTTCAAATAATTGAATTTTATTTAAAATTCCTTAAAATCTTTTAAAGTTTCCTATAATATTTGAAATCTTTTTAAATATCTTACATTTTTTTGTAAATTTTCCACATATTTAAAAAATATTTCAAACTCTTTGGAATCACCTTCAAATTATTAAATCTATTAAATATTCTTGGAATATTTTTAAATGTCCTATAATATTTTAAAAAATTTTTAATCCCTTTAAACGTTTCAAAGCTCCTGAAAATTCTTTGGAATTTTTTTAAATACCATACAATTCTTCAAATCCTCTGAAATCACTTTTGATTGTTGAAATCTATTAAAAATTCCTTGAAATATTTTTAAATACCATATAATATTTCAAATTCTTTGAAAGTTTCTAAGCCTTTGGAAAATCCCTTAGTATAATTTAAATTATCCCAAAAACTTTCAAATTCTTTGAAATCCCTTGAAGTTATTTAATTGTATTCAAAATTCCTTGAAATTTATTAAAGTATCCTATAATGTTTACAATCGTTTTAAATCTCATGCAACTTTTTACAACTCCTGAAAATTTCTTGCAATATTTTAAAATACCATAAAATTTTTCAAATACTTTGGGATCACCTTCAAATTATCTAATTCTATTAAAAATTCCTTGGAATTTCTTACAGTAGCCGAAAATATTTAAAATCCTTTGAAATTCGTTAAAAATTTAAATTGAATACGCTGAAATCTTTTAAATTCGTTGAAATACTTTTTAAAGCTCTTGAAAATTCATTGAATATTTTTTTAATCTTTCAAATCCTTTGGAATCTCCTTCAAATTATTGAATTATATTAAAAATTCTTTGGAATCTATTAAAATATCCTATTATATTTAAAAACAATTTTAATTCCTTGAAACGTTTTAAAGCTCCTGAAAATTCTTTGGAATGTCTTAAAATACCATAAAATCTTTCAAATTCTTTAGAATCTCCTTCAGATTACTGAAATCTATTGAAAATTCTTTTCAATCTATGGCAATAGCCTAAAATATTAAAAATCCTTTGAAATTCCTTAAACCTTGAAACCTTTCTTTAAAATGCTTCAAAATACCATAAAATTTTTCAAAATAATACTTTTCACATTTCAATAAAATGAATGTTTTAAAGGGGGAGGGGGGGGGGCAAACATATATAATTATAGTTACTCGTGAAAAATTCAAGGAGATTTCCAGGTTTTCAAGGTCCTCTGGATACCCTGTTCAAATGATTAAAATCTATTAAAAATTTCTTGAACTTTTCAAAGCTCTTGAAAATTCATTACATATTTTTTAAATCTTTCAAACCCTTTGGAATCCCCTTCAAATTATTAAATACTATTAAAAATTCCTTGCGATCTATTAATATATCCTATTATATAATATTTTTAAATATCCTATAATATTTCAAATCTTTTGAAATCTTTTAAAATTTTTTGAAAATTTTCAAACCTGTTTGTAATTCCTAGGAATGTATTAAATACCTTCAAATCGTTCAAATCGTTTGAAATAAATTTTAAATCCCTTGAAAATTTTTTAGACATTTTTAAAATCTTTCAAATCCGTTGGAATCACCTTCAAATGATTGAATTCTATTAAAAATTCCTTGGAATCTATTAAAATATCATATTATATTTTATATCTTTTGAAATCCCTTGAACCCTTTTAAAGCACTTGAATTTTTTTTAGATATTATAAAAATCTGTCAAATTTTGTGGAATCCACTTCAAATGATTAAAATCTATTAAAAATTCCTTGGAATCTTTTTAAATATGCTATAATATTTTAAATCCTTTGAAATTCCTTGAAAACTTAAGGCCCTTGAAAATTCTTTAGATATTTTTAAAATCTTTTTAAATCCCTTGAAACAATTTTAAACTCCTGAAAATTCTGTGGAATGTTTTAAAATTACACAAAACCTTTCAAATCCTTTTAAGAAAATCTTGAAACTTTTCAAACCTCTTGAGAATTCATTGGAATTTTTTAAATACCATAAAAACTTTCAAATAATTTTGAATCCGCTTTAAATATCCTATAATATTTCATATTCTTTGAAACTTTTTAAGCCTTTTGAAAATCCCTTAGAATTTTTTAAAATGCCCCTACAATTATATTATATAAATATTACATTATATATTATATTATAAAATTATATTATATAAATATATTATATAAATTATATTATATTAAAAATCTTTTGAAATCTCTTGAATCCTTTTAAAGCTCTTGAATTTTTTCTAGATATTATGAAAATCTTTCAAATTTTTTGGATTCTACTTCAAATTATTAAAATCTATTAAAAATTCCATGGAATCTTTGAAGATATTTTATTATATTAAAATCCTTTGAAATATTTTGAAATTCTTGGGAACGTCTTAAGATACCCTAAAATCTTTCAAATCCTTTGAAATCCCTTGAACCCTTTTAAAACTCTTGAAAATTCTTTAGATATTGTTAAAATCTTTCAAATGATTTGGAATCCCCTTTAAATTATTAAAATCTATTAGGAATTCCTTGAAATATTTTTAAATATCCTATAATATTTCATATTCTTTGAAACATTTTAAAACTTTTGAAAACCCCTTAGAATGTTTTAAAATACCCCAAAAACTTTCATATTCTTTGAAATCCCTTGAAACTTTTAAAAGCTCCTGAAAATTCTTTAGAATGTTTTAAAATGCCATAAAATCTTCCAAATCCTTTGAATTCTACTGAAAATTCCTTGAAATCTTTTAAGATATTACATGATATTATATTAAAAATCTTTTGAAATTCCTTGAACCCTTTTAAAGCCCTTGAAAATTCTTTAGATATTTTTTAAATCTTTCAAATCCTTTGGAATCGCCTTCAAATTATTGAAATTTATTAAAAATTCTTTGGAAACTTTGAAGATATTCTATTATATTAAAAATCCTTTGAAATATTTTGAAATTCCTTGGAACGTCTTAAAATAACCTAAAATCTATCAAATCGTTTGGAACCCCTTAAACCCTTTTAAGGCCCTTGAAAACTCTTTATATATTTTTAAAAAATTCAAATCTTTTGTAATCACCTTCAAATTATTGAAATCTATTAAAAATTCCTTGGAATCTATTAAAATATCCTATTATATTTTTAATCCTTTGATATCCATTGGACCTTTTTAAAGCGTTTTTTTCTAGATATTATAAAAATCTTTAAAATTCCTTTGAATTCCCTTCAAATTATTAAAATATATTTAAAAAGCTTCGGACTCTTTTTAAATATCCTATAATATTTCAAATCATTTTAAATGCCTTGAAACTTTTAAAAGATGCTGAAAATTCCTTGGTATGTTTAAAAATACCATAAAATCTCCCAAATCATTTGAATTCTATTAAAATTTCCGTGGAATCTTTGAAGATATTATATGATATTATATTAAAAATCTTTTGAAATCTTTTGAAATTCCTTGGAATGTCTTAAAATAACCTGAAATCTTTTAAATTCTTCGAAATCCCTTGAATACTTTTAAAGCCCTTGAAAATTCTTGAGATATTTTTTAAATCTTTCAAATCCGCTGAAATCACTTTCAAATGATTGAAATCTATTGAAAATTCCCTAAAATCTATTAAAATATCCTATTATATTTTAAATCCTTTGAAATACCATGAACCCTTTAAAAGCTCTTGGATTTTTTTGAAATATTAAAAAAATCATTCAAATTTGTTGGAATCCCCTTCAAATTATCAAAATCTATTACAAATTTCGTGGAATCTTTTTAAAATTCCTATAATATTTCAAATCTTGTTAAATCCCTTGTTACGCTTTAAAGTTCCTGAAAATTCCTTGGAATTTTTAAAAATGCCATAAAACCTTTCAAATCCTTTGAATTCTATTATAAATTCCATGGAATCTTTGAAGATATTCTATTATGTTAAAAATCCTTGAAATCTTTTGAAATTCCTTGAAATATTTCAATCCTCTTGAGAATTCATTGAAATTTTTTTAAATACACTAAAATCTTTCAAATCCTTTGGAATTACCTTCAAATTATTAAAATCTATTAAAAAATTTTCGGAATATTTTTAAATATCCTATAATATTTCAAATCTTTTTAAATCTTTCGAAACATTTTGTAGCTGTTAACAATTCCTTGCAATGTTTGAAAATACCATATAATCTTCCAAATCCTTTGAATTGTATTAAACATTCCATAGCATCTTAGAAGATTTTATATGATATTACATTAAAAACCTTTTGAAATCTTTTGAAATTCCTTGGAATCTATTAAAATTTCCTATTATATTTTTAATCCTTTAAAATACTTTGAACCCTTTTATAGCTCTTGAATTTTTTTTAGATATTATAAAAATATGTCAAATTCTTTGGAATCTACTTCAAATAATATAATATTATATTATATAAAAAATCTTTTGAAATTCATTGGAATGTTTTAAAATAACTTAAAATCTTTCAAATCCCTTGAATCCTTTCAAGGCCCTTGAAAATTCTTTAGATATTTAAAAAAAATTGAAATCTTTTGGAATCCCCTTCAAATTATTATTATCTATTAAAAATTCCTTGAAATCTCTAATAACAGCTTAAAATAGTTAAAATCTTTTGAAATTCCTTAAAAATTTTTTTAATTCTTTAAAATGTTTCAAAATAACATAAGATCTTTCAAATAAAAGATTTAAATTAAATTTCGCATTTCAATAAAATAACTGTTTTAAAAAGAAAAAATTATAATTGAACTTCTCTTGAAAAAGTCAAGCAGATTTTCAGGTTTTTAAAGTTGAAACGAAATTCGGGGTGTTCCCTGAACCGGGAAATGACAGTACATTTATTTTTTGACCGAAAATTTTACAAACTTTTAGAAAAAAAATCTGTTCAAGTTTGATTTTAACAGTTTTCAAAAATAATCAGTTGAATTATATGTTTTATTTATGATATCATTCAGTTTACAACACGCAATTCGTAATTTTTTTATTTAAAAAATTGCCATCCTAAAAAGGTAAAAAACTTATAAGTAGATTAGTTTCAATTCCAAAATTTTGGATATAAAGCATTTCTGGTTGATCAACCGTAAATATGAAATATAATTATTTTTAAAATTGGAAAATTGAGCAAACAAGGATTTATAAATAAATAAATAGTAATAAAATTGATTTTACAACAAGTTTCGGAATCAGTTCCAAATTTAAGAATTTCCAGATTTTAAAGTAGAAAATTAAACAGATTCAAACTTCAAAAACTATTTTCAATTGTAAATTTAAATTAGAAAACAAAAAAAAATTTTAAACGTTACAATTTTAATTGTTCTAATTAAAAACTTCTAATTTGTAAGTCCATTTTTGAATTTTGATGTATAAATAAATATTCAACACCTATCATTCCTAGAAAAAATTTGATCACGTTGAATAAATATTTTGAAATTCTGAAAAGATTCAAGGTTAATGTAACATTTAAAATTATTTCAAATAATTTAAACGAATTATCTACGTATTTCAAAAAATCACACTATTCCCATCGAAATTTCGGTGCAAATATTCCAAAAATGTTTAGATGTTCTGAAAAATGTTGAAAAAAATCTACAACATGCAGATTTTTCAAGAGTTTGAAATAAAGTTTTAAAGCTTTTTAAGGAATTTTAAACTATTTTAAATAAAAATAATTTAACTTCTAAATTAAAAAATGTCCATTTGATAGAAAAATGTCATCGCTCAATTTTTAATGTTACCAGAAATTATTTTAGCCTCAGAGGCCGAATTTTTCAAATTTATTGGCCGTGAAAAATGTTTACGACCTGGGAAATCATAGAGAATTTTTTTTAGATTAAAAAGGTAGCCTGCAAATTCAAGGAACTAACCAGCTTGAAAGAACTGGCCGAGTTTAATTTTATGAAAAATTCGGAAATCGTAAAAAGATCGTTTATTAAAATGAAAAAATACCTTCGTATGCTCTCCTGGTTCGATTAAATAAAATTTCAGCTTCCTTTTTGTGATCCGGGTTCGGATGTTTATCAGGATGATACAATTTGCTGAGTCTGCGATATGCACTTATGATCTCTTCATTGCTCGCCTGTTGAAAAATCAAACTTGTTTAATTATTTTTAAAAATCGATTATTTGTTTTGTACACAATAAATTATTGTGTCAAGCTGATACACTTTGTTATGGAAACTTTTTGATGTTTTTTTTTCCACAACAAAAATGAATAAACACAAAGAATCTTTTTATAGAACGAATCGATAAATATAATTCCGGCTTGGGAAATCCTTTTCATGATATACATAAGCACTCGTTTTCCTTTTCGTAACTGTTTTGAATGTGTGAAAGTAAGGAAAATAATTATCCTGATAATGAAAAATGTACGAAATAACTTTGATAATGTATGTAGTTTGAAGTTATCCAGATTTTTTCTCTAATGAATTGAGCCGGTTTTAAAAGTCAATATAGTTAGGTTACGTCAGCAATGGGTGTCACGTGGAGGATTCAAGAGAATGCTTTTTTACAAAAGAAAATTGAATAATTTTCTCACATTTCTCGGGACGTTCATAAATGCATAATAATCATCCTCGATCAAGTTGTCCTGCTCACTGTCGTCTTCCATTTTTCCGAAAATTCACGAGTTTCACACTCTTTAATCAACTTTTTGCATGCCTTTCTTGAATAGTCAATACTTTTTTAAGAATGTTTTTTTGTATTTTTCCTAGAAAATATAACTTTGTCAAGCGTCGTATCCTTGTTATTCTATATCCCTTCACGGCTTGATGATTGATTTGATTGATTCGATTCCAATTTCCAAGAGCAGGTTTTTACATGTTCGATTTTGACTTGACCAACTTTTTTACTTGGTGGCTCGGGGCAGTCACCACTGCACTACACTGCAAAAAACATTTTTCATCCGTCAGATGTAGACACTAGACGCTTTCGGGATCTTTTTGTTGGTCACGTGACTACTCGATTGAGCAACGCGCGGAAGTTCTATGATTTCAAGCACGGTCATTTCAAGTTTGATTTTCAACGAAAAAATTAATTTTAGATCAAGGAGATTAATTTGAAAATGAAAATTGAATGGGTAAATTTACATTTGTTACGAAAATCAATGAATTTTTAACCAAATAGTTAAATTTTTAACTGAAATAATTTAATTTTCAGTTTAAACAAATTAATTATAAAAAAAAAAAATAAGAAAAGAATTAAACTTTCAACCAAACGATTAATTTTCTACTAAACCATACCTATTTTCAACAAAATGTTATCCTATAAAAATTTAATAAAATTAATAATAATTGATAATAAATTTACATTTAAAAATTAATTTTTAACTAGAAAGATTATTTATCAGCTTTAATAAAGAAATATTTCACTAGATTAAATGAATTTTGAGTTGAAAAAATTCATTTTTACGGGAAAAAAACTAATTTTTAACAAAACACATGAATTTTCTATTTAAAAAAAAAATAATTTTAAACGAGTATTCAAATTCTCAATTGTAATAATTTTAATATTCAGCTAACAAAAATGAATGATTAACAACAACAAAGAAAACGAATTTGCAACATAACAAAATACATAACTTTTCACCCAAACAAGCGATGTTTTGAATTAAAAATTGTAAAAGTAAATTTACATCTAAAAATTAATTTTCCACTAAACGAATGAATTGTTGACTGTAATAAAGGAATATTTCACTATATCGGCTAATTTTTCAGTTAAAAATCTTAATTTTCAACTAAAAACCCAATTTTCAACTGGATTCGTTCAATTTTCAGTTAACAAAATTAATTTTCAACTAAAAAACGAATCTTCAACAAAATTCATGAATTTTCAACTAAAAAAGAGAAATTTTGAGACAAAAATTGAAAAAGCAAATTTGCAACTGAACAAATTAAGTTTCAACCAAGCAAAATTGATTTTTAACTATAATAATGGAATATTTCACTCGGTTAGTTACATTTACATTTAAACAAATCTGATAAGTAAAAACAAATTTTCAACATAATAGTTACATTTGCAACTATAATAACATAATTTTCAATAAAAGAAATTAATTTTTTTTTAAAGTATTAAAAAAATACATGAACTTTCAACTTGTATAATTAAATTTTTAGTTTAAAAGATCGATCTTCAACCATAACAATGGAATATTCTACTGGATTAGTTGAATTGTCAGTTTAAAAAAAGAATTTTCAACTAAAATAAAAAAAAGAATTTTCAATGAAACACATGCATTTTCAACTAAAAAAGATAAATTACGAAGCAATAATTGAAAAGGCATATTGATAACTAAAAAATTATTTTTCATCTATGGAAATTTGTTTTAACTATAATAAACGAATATTTCACTGTACTAGTACAATTTTCAGCTTAAAAAATTGAGAGTAAAAAACCAATTTTCAACATAATAGTTAATAGTTAAATTGGAATAATATAATTTCCAGTTAAAAAAATTAAGTTAAGAGTTCAAAATTTAAACAAAATAGTTGAGTTTTAAACTAAAAAAAAAAAAACGATTTTTTAACCAAACAGTTAATTTTTCAAGTGAAATATTTTAATTTTTAGTTAAAAATTAATTTTAAACAAAAAAACTAATTTTTCCCAAAAGAGTTTTAACATGAAAATACGAATTAAAAAAAAAGATCAATCTTCAACGACAAAATGAATTTTTTTAAAAGCCTTTAAATTTAAATTATAAGTACGTAGCTGATATTAAAAAAAATGTATTCTCAACAATTTATTAACAATTTCATATTTCAAACAAAAAAGATTATAATTTGTAATAAAAAAATTGATATGCAACCAAAAATATGACTTTTAAACAATTAGTTGAATCTTCAATCAAAACAGTTTAATTTTGAACCAAATAGTTAAATTTTCAACTTGAAAAGATCAAGTTGAAAAAATTATTTATAAATTTTTAACTATACAAGATGAATTCAAAACCAAAAAATATAATAGTAGACTTTACTACCAAAAATAGTTGCATTTTCTCATTGAGTAATTGTTTGAACAATATTTATTTTGTTTAAATAATTTTTTTATCCTGTATGTCGTAAAAAGTTACTATTTTCTTAAATTAATGTAGCAGGTAATGAATTTTAAGAGTGCTATTTTTGTTGAAAAGGAGTTTGCAATTATTCACAATAAATATCTCTCTTAACATTAAATATCCAGATCATTATTTGCATAAAATAGTAACTTTTCAAGATTTACAAGGAAAAATATAGTGAAAAAGAATGAAAATTGTGTAAATAACTGTCAGATATTATTAAAAAAATACATTACTCCCAAAAAATAATAAATTTTTATAATTTAAATGCGACACAAATTGTTTTTCAACTAACAATAAAAGTTTAAACAAGTAAGAATTAGTTACAAAATACATTACAAATTACATTTTTTGTTGAGAAAAATTTATTTATAAATTCAAATTGATTATTAAATTATTAATTAAAATTGACAATTCGCCTTTTATGGTCGCAAATTAATCTTTAGGGTTGAAAATTCAATCTTCTTCTTAAAAATTTATCATTTTAGTTAAAAATTCATCTCTTTGGTTGAACATGTACCTATTTTGTTAAAAATTCGTCTTTTGTTAAAAATAAACATTTATTAGATGAAAATTAAGCCTTTTTTGCATGAATTCCACTGTTTTTTTGTTTTAAATAAAAATATTTATTTGTTATATAATCAACTATTATATTTTTCGTCGAGAATCCATCTTCTTTGGTAAGAAAAATTCAAGTAAAGTAGGTTAAAAGTTGAACTACTTTGTTAAAAATTAATTTGTTTGTATGAACGATATGGCGTATTTATTGAACTTCGAACGTGTATATTTTTATTTCAACTGTTTGTTTATATTTTAAATAATTTTTGTTGTTTAAAGCATTTATTAACTTATAATATCATCAATTAATGATTTTTTTTAAATAGTTGATCTAATTTATATATGTAAAGAGTCAATTTTTTCATTTTATTTGTCTATTCATCGGAACGAATATGTTAAGAAACATTTTTTAACATTTATTAATTAGTCCATATCATTATTAAAATACCATTAGTATGCCATATTTTACAAGGAATTCATTTTTTCAAAAAAATTCAGTGATTAATTAGACAAAAGCATTTAGAAAAGCACATTAATTCGTGATATTATAATACAATTTATTGTTAAAAAATATACAAAATATTTAAACAATAAGAGGTAACTTAGAAAAAGTCAGAGTTAGGCTAACGCTTTTGAAACTTCTTAACAAATCTATCAAGGAAGTACGATTTTTAAGCCTTTTCCTGTAAAAATTAAAAAATCGAATAAAAACGAAAAGCGTTTTTATCTTAATGAAAGTTAATAAATAATTTTTTATTTTAGAAACAAGTTTTCTAAACAGTTGTCCATATCAGCTATTTATGAAGGAATAAAAAAAGTTTTTTTTTTACAGAATCGATAATTTATTACTTGGCAATAAAACCTGAGCATCATATTTGATCATAATATTTAAATTCATGATTGTTTATGAGAGATTCCACACAATATTTGCCACCAAAATGTTTTTTCACGTAAAATATATTTTTTTCTATTTAACATGAAGGTCTTTTTCTCAAATTTCGAATAAAGTATACTAAAATCCACTTTAATCATTTATTTAATAATATAAATCAAATATTTATAAGAAAAATAGATTTTTTCAATTTGGACCTGTTGCAATAATTTTGTATTTTATTTTAAAGAGTGGATTAAACGTTTATCGTGATCTGGTTAAAATTTGGGAGCGGGTACTCAAATACTTTCGAAGCAATTAATTTTTCAATAGCAATAAATTTTGAATATATTAAATTAACAGCATAAAAATATACGATTTTGGAAGTCGAATACCAACCCGAGCGATACAATTCGCGCGCGCGAGCCTGTTATATTGAAAAAGGCTCAAATGAGTTTTTAAAAATATGTGATATCTCGAACGAGATATCACGTGCCTTTATTTCGTTGGTTACAGAGTAAAGTCAAGATTAGAACTAAACTAGTGGCCCTGAAGCC
>NC_046663.1:48107434-48114095 GCF_010883055.1 Belonocnema kinseyi
TAAAATGCAATCAAAACACACGTCCATTAAACTCATTACTCGCCACCTTGCGCGCTGGCATCGTTTCGTCTATCCCCTCCAACCGGCAGCTCGCGGCGAATACTTTGCCTGAAGTGACCAGGCATGATATATAATGCCTAGGGATTATATATAATGCCTAGGGATTATATATAATGTCTAGGGATTATATGTAATGCCTGGATTATATATTTTACCTGTAAAATATCGAAGAAGTCACTGTTTTCAAAGTTTCAAACTTCAGAAAGTTTCTTCTAACTGAAGATATCATTTAAAAATCTGAAAAAAATCTTGAAGATTCAGTTTGATACATAAAAAAAGAGTTTTACTTGCCATAATCAAAATTAAAATTTGTCATTTTTTTGGTCCACCCTAATAACCATTCTTGAACTAATTCCTTGAAATTAACAAGAGCGTTCGCTTCAGTTTTAAGTGATCCGCACAAAAGAGCAATTTATGATTCCCTGGGAACTCGAGGACTAGAAACTGAGGGATGGGAAATTGTTCAGCGTACAAAGACTCCTCAGGAGATCCGTGAGGAGTATGAACGCCTAGCTAGATTGCAAGAAGAAAGGCGATTGCAGCAGCGAACTAGTCCAAAGGGCAGCGTCACTGTAAACATCAATGCTAGTGATATTTTCAGTGTATATGACGATAGCTACATCAACGATGATCTCTTTTCATCGATTCAAGTTAGCGGGATGACATTTACTCAATCGATTGAAGCTCCTCTGACCACAAAGGATACTTTGATCATGTATGGTCAGCTCAGTGTACAAAATGGTACTGGTTCCGGAAGTGTTAATGTAGCTGCAAAAAGATTAATCTCGCCGAAGGGATGGGTGGAAGCAGACATTGGTGTTGGAAATGGACCTACACTGGCCCTAAAAGGATATCGAACTTTAAGTAGGAGAATATTCTGCACTGGAGATATTTTAATTGGGTTCACTTCGGATTTGGCGAAATTCGGCTTAGCAGGATGTAAGTTTTCAGATTCTTTTCTTACTTTTAATAAAATAATTTACAGGGAAGGCATTTTCGACCGGGCTAAATGGTTGAAAAGCATTTTCAGGGTTGCTAAATATATTGTACACAATGTATACTGGTCATATTTTTCCTACACTACATATTTTCTAAACAAAATATTTCCTGCACAAAACTTAATACTGTTATATTTTCTCTACAAAGTATATTTCCTAAAGAGAATAATTTTTCCTATACAAAATTGAATAATTATATTTTATTCTGATGACATTCTAGAAATATTATGTCCAGTTTTTTCCCTACACAAAATATATTGTACACAAAATATTTCTTGACGGGCAATTTTACGAATTTTCAGAAGAAAAATCTGCCCAAGTTCGATTCTAACAGTTTTTTAAATAATTAAAGTGCAGGCTTGAAGATTTAAACAATTAAAAATTTTAAGCATATCAAGTCGAAAATTTTTGATAAAAAAACAGTTTTATTTTATAAGCTGTAAATATAAATAAATAAATTATTTTTCAAATTGATCTGCACTCTACGTATAAAAATCTGAACAATAATTGGTTTGACCAAATGATTCTAGATCCATTCAAAATTTGAGAATTTCCAAATTGTAACTATTTCAATTTGAAAGTCTTAATAAGAATTGAAATTAATATATCATTTATTCCGATAATTTTATTTTTAAATAAAAATTGTCATGATTTATCAATAAAATATTTTTAATTCAAAATTTTAGGTCTTCCTTTATTTAATATATAGCAACATTTCACTGTTCATTTGAGACGAGTAAATTGAAACCAAATATTTAAAAGAAAACAATTTGAAACTGAATGGTTTTACATAGAGAGCTATAAATTTCTAGAATTTCGAAGAGCTTTTAAAAATTTCGCGTTAAAATTTTTAATTGTTCTTTTAAAAAAAATGTTTAATTTGTAAGTGAAATTGCTAAATTTTTACGTATAAATAAAAATTAAACACTTAGCATTGTAGAAAAAATTTGAGTAAATTTAATAGAGATTTAGAAGTTCCGAAAAGATTCAAAATTAGTTAAAACCTTGAAATTATTTCAAGTGATTTAAACGAAGTTTGGTAACATTTTTTCAGAACTTCCAAATATATTTTAAATTTACTCGAATTTTTCCTACAATTTTTGGAAAATCCTGCAAATTGAAAAAAAACCTATAAATCTTTCAGGTTCTTTTTTGATAATTTTTGAAATCTTTTAAAATCTTCTTAAACTTTCTGTGTCAATAATTTTTGAAAGTGAAAAATCATTTTTAATTTTCCTGAGAATCTTAAGAAAATTTTTGTATTCTTTTGAAGTCTTTCATAATTCTTGAAAAAACTTCTCCATTTTTTGTTTGAAATCTGCAATAATATACATTTTATTTTCAATTCAGCTGCAAGTATTTGAAATTATTTCAAGTTCTAAATTTAATTCGAATCTTTTTTAAACTTCTATATATCTCTTAAAATTATTCTAATTTTTCTTTACAACTATTAAGTTTTCTATAGTTATTTATAAATTAAAATGTTAAGGATTTTGTTTTAAATTTGCAGGATTTTCTAAAAGTTATAGAAAAAATTCAATTAATTTAAAAATATATTTGAAAGTTTCAATAAAAATTTCAAAAATTATTTTGAATTTGGACAAATTTAAAAACACTTCTAGATTTCTCAAGATTTGAAACAAAATTGTAAAGCTTTTTCAAGGATGCCTAAACTATTGAAAATAAAAATAATTTAACTTTCTTTTTTAATAAAAATGTACCTTTTACATTTTTGCTTATCTTTTTAGTTTAAAATTTATTTATTGTTTTCGTTTAGAAATTAACTTTTTGGTTAAAAATTTATATTTGGAGGTTGAAAATATATTTTCTTGGTTGAAAATTAATTTTTCAAATAAAAATGTAACCGTTTCATTGTTGCTTTCAAAATTATTTTTTTCTTAGTTCAAAATTCAAAATCTTAAGTTGGAAATTGTACTTTTTTGTAAAAAATTTAATTTTTGCTTTACAATTACACAATTTTAGTCAAAAATGAACTTTTTTGTTAAGAATATATTTTTGGGGTTAAGAATTGTTTTTTTTTTTTAAATTGAAAATTTAACTTTATTATTAGAAAATTCATTTGTTTATATTAAAATTCAACAATTTTGTCGGAAATGTACTTTTTTGTTAAAAATTCATATTTTGGGCTTGAAAAATCCACGTTTACTGTAGACAATTTATTTTTTTCTCTAAAATTTAAACAATTCTGTTAGAATTGAACTTCTTTGTCAAAAATTTATATTTGGGGGTTGAAAAATTTGTTGTTACAAATTAGTTTTTTGGTTGAAAGTTAATTTTTTTAACTGAAAATGTAACTATTCTATTATTGGCTTGAAAATTTAAGATTTTGTATAAAAATTGAATTTTCCTTTGTTTAAAATTGGTCTTTTTTGCTTGAATTCAACTATTTTTGTTTAAAAGTTCAATTTTTTGTTTGAAATATCAGCTATCACATTTTTAGTTGATAATTCATCTTTTTTGGTTGAAAACTAATCTAATTAGTCGAAAATTCAACAGTTTTGTTAAAAAGTTATTATGTTAGTTTTTTATTTCAAAACTGATATCTTTAATTGAAAATTTGTCTATTTTATTGAAAAATCGTTGTTTTTTATTGAAAATTTATATTTAACTGAATTCTTCATTTTAATATAAAAACCGAGTTTCTTTGATTTTAAGTTTTATTTTTAAGTACTCTATGTTTGGTTGAAAATTTATATTCTTTAGTTAAAAATTCAACAATTGGTTGAAAATGTATGTATTTTCTTAAAAATTTGTCTTTTGTGGTAGAATATTAATCTTCTTTGTAACTAATTCATCTTGTTGGTTAAATTTAACTATTTTTTTGGATATTTATTTTTGTTGGGTGAAAATTGTTTAACCTAAACATTTAACACTTTTGTTTCAAAATTTATTCTTTTTAGTTTAAAACTCAACTATTTGTTAAAAATTAATTTTTTTGTTTTTTAAAGATTCCGCATTTTAGTTGAGAATTAATTTTTTTGTTTCAGTTTAACTATTGAGTTGAAAATGCACATATATATATTTTTTTCTAAATTTATCTTTTTTGTGGAAAATTTAATGTTTTTAATTTCAAATTTATCTCTTTATCGGAAAATTTAAATATTCTATTTTTTGTTGAAAATCCATCTTTTTGTTAAACATTTAATTATTTGATTAATAATTGATGTATTTTTATAAAAATTCATCATTTTAGTAGAATTTTAATCTTCTCGGTTGAAAAATAAACTTCTTGGTTGAAAATTCACATATTTTGTTAAAAATTTGTCTTTTTCAGAAAAGCAATCTTATTAATTGAAACGTAATCTTATAAAATTATATTACTTTGGTTGAAAATTGAACTATTTGTTGAATATTCGGTTTTCTGCTAGGAAATTATTATTTTCTTTTTTAATGAAAATGCACCTTTTCCATTTTTGCTTATCTCTTTAGTTTAAAATTTATTTATTGTTCTCGTTTAGAAATTGACTTTTTGGTTACAAATTTATATTTGGGTGTTGAAAATATTTTTTCTGGGTTGAAAATTAATTTTTTTAAATAAAAATGTAACTGTTCCATTTTTGCTTTCAAATTTATATTTTTTTAGTTAAAAATTCCAAATTTTAGGTTGTAAATTGAACTTTCTTGTAAAAACTTCAATTTTTGCTTTACAATTCAAGCATTTTTGTTAGAAATGAACTTGTTTGTTAAGAATATATTTTTTGGGATTGAGAATTGTTTTTTTTTTTTTTTTAATTGAAAATTTAACTTCTTTGTAAAAAATGTCTTCTTTTATATTAAAATTCAACAATATTTTCGGAAATAAACTTTTATGTTAAAAATTCATATTTAGGGTTTGAAAATTCCATTTTTATTGTAGAAAATTCATTTTTCGCTCTAAAATTTAAAAAGTTCTGTTAGAAATTAACTTCGTTGTCAAAAATTTATATTTGGGGGTTGAAAATTTGTTGTCAAAAATTCGTTTTTTTGATGAAAGTTAATTTTTTAACTGAAAATGTAACTATTCCATTTTGGACTTGAAAATTTAAGATTCTGAATGAATATTTTTTCATTAAATTATTTTGTTCAAAATTGCTTGCTTTTGGTTGATAATTAATTGTTTTAAGGCGACGGCTTTAAATAGACTTTTGCTTAAAAGTTTTTTTTGGTTAAAAAAATCATCATTTTAATTGAAAACTGATAATTTTGTTAAAAATGCATCTTTTACGAAAAAACAAGGTTCTTGGTTGACCATCAATCTTTTTGTTTAAAAAATCAATGATTGACTATTTCTTTTAGTAAAAATGTTTCTTACCCAAATGAAAAATAGTAAGATTTTACTAACCTTTCCTCCTTCCAAATCGCCGTACGTAATTTGTGGATTAAAATTTTATTTTGACTGTTGTCACTCAGTCTTTAAGATAAATTAAAAAAAAAACTTTATAATAACATTATTAATCTCCTAGGTGTCAGAAGAAAGAAGTCAGGGAATTTCGAAATTGGGATTTCGTATTAACTCTGCCTTATGAAATCTTTGAAATATTTTGAAATTATTTGAAATCTTTGAGAAATCTGGCGTTCATACAAAAGTTTAGTTTTCAATATGATTATTATAATTATATGCTCGATATGGTTATCATAATTCCTGACTTAACAAAAATTATATTTATATTAATCAGAATTCATTAGAATTCAATCATTTTTAAAAGTGCTTTTACATTTTCATTAATTAATAATTTTATAAAAAATTGTTGGTAAACGAGTCTGCAGTCAGTTTAATATTTTTAAATTTAATTCAATTTACTGTTTTTTTTTTTTGGAAAAGTAGTCCTGAAATTTTGTCAAAAGTAGAGCTGGAAAATCTAGTACTCATCTGATTTTGAAACCAGATTTCTCTAGCAACCCTGACCCTGGAATCCTGATTGTATTTTTATTTTAGAAATAAGGACTGCACCTAATAAATATATTGATTGCAGCATTAGCCATGCAGTTGGACAAACATACAGTTGGATATCTTACATATAGAGTACATGCTCAAAGCGGGATGTCCACAATAATAGAAAGGAACACACCTCGTTCATATACCTCTTTCACCCTTCATTTTGGACTTTTAAATTCGTATATAAACCTTAGCTACACGTACAAAATGGACGAGAGGAAACTGAAACTGAGAAGCACAGGAAGGTTAATATCACTTTCTTTAATTTACAGCTAATCAGAGTGCCTCATGAAATCTTTTTTTTTTTATTTTCTAAAATCTTGAGATTAAAAAATATATATTTTCAGGTCTTTATGAATAATAAATTTCTCGAAAAAAAAAATTGCCGAATAATATAATTACCGAATAGTTGAAAATATTACCGAATTGGAATATTCCCGAAAGTTTATAATATTTCCGAATTGGAAAATTCCCGACAAAAATTTGCTGAATTATAAAATATTCGAACTAGAAAATTCCCTTATTATTCAATTCCCGAATTTGAATCATTAAAAAAAATTATAAATATTTATTTATTAAAAATACAATAATAAAATATTTTTATAATAAAAAATTACTTTTAATGTTTAATTTTTCTAAAATTATTGTTTGAATTTAAAATACTTAA
>NC_046663.1:48114195-48117723 GCF_010883055.1 Belonocnema kinseyi
AATCTTTTTTCTCTTCTTAGGTTCGCCTCAAAGATCCAATTTTTATATGATATCCTTTTTTAAATAATTCCATAGAATCAGGATTCGAAAAAGTGGATCCTGTCAGGATCGCCAAAATTTTATATTGAAAAAGGCTCAAATGAGTTTTTAAAAATATGTGATATCTCTAACGAGATATCACGTGCCTTTATTTCGTTGGTTACAGAGTAAAGTCAAGATTAGAACTAAACTAGTGGCCCTGAAGCCCTCAAATATATAGGGCTGCTTATCTAATTGAAGGAGGAAGCTGTGACTATATTACACCAAAGTGAAACAAATTTTCATTACAATATTTCCATTTTTAGCCTAAGAGGTGAATCTCTAACAACAACAAAAATAAATTTTTAACAAAGCAATTCAACTTTCAACCGAAGAGTGTATTTTTAACGAAGAAGTTAATTTTTCTAAACAAAAAGAATGATCAAAAAAATACATGAATGGTTAAAATGTTCAGTTAGAAAGATTAATTTTCATCGAAAAATGGAACGAATTTTTATTAACATTGTCGAAAAGTTGATTGTTTAACCGAGAAATTTTTTTATATATAAAAAGAATTATAAAAAACATACATGAATTTTCAATCAAATTGTTGATTTTGAAACTAAAAAAGATCAATTTTCAAGCAAACATCGAATGATTACATTTTCAATTTAAAAAAATAATTTTCTACCAACAATGAAACAAATTTTCATTAAAATAATTCAAGTTTCAACCAAAGATATGAAGCTACAAACAAACAAATTAATTTTGTACCAAGCTGTTTAATTTTAAACCGAAAAATTGAATTTTGACAAAAAAGTTCATTTTCAGCAAAGAGCAATACATTTTCAACGAAGACATATGAATTTAACACAATAGTTCAATTTTCAATCAAATAAATACATTTTTAACCAAATGCTACATTTTTAACTAAGAAAGATAAGTACACAATAGGGTAGTCCAAAAATGCATGGCAAATTTTTTTTTTGCATGCTAGAGGGCAACGATTTCCCCCATTTTATTTGAAATCTGAAAAAATAAATTCCGTAATTATTATTTTTTTATTATTATTTTTATCCAACGAAGAATTTCATCTATCAGACATATGGATTTGACACAACTACTTGTACCTAAAAACTACCCTTAAAACAATAAATGTCAACTCTTCATGAAATCGACCTTTTGAACACTGTATTCTCGTATTTTTTACTTAAAATGATTAACATTGCTCTATTGCAATATTTATTGTCATTGGTTAATACATTTTTAATTATTTAAACAAATAGAATATGTTTGAATAATTTTTTGTTTCGAAAATTCGTTTTTCCCCCTAAAATTATTACTATTAGTCTAGTGGAATATTTAATAACATTGGTTGATCAATTTATAATTGTTTAAAGAAATGTAATTTGTTCAAATTTATTTTTTAATTCGATTTTTCCCTAAAAATTATCACTATTGGTCTTTTGGAATATTCATTAACATTAGTTCATTAATTTTTAATTGCTTAAACGAATGAAATTTTGTTTAAAAAATTTGTTGATAAAAATTATTCATATTTCTTCAGTGGTATATTTATCAACATTTTTTGATTAACGTTTATTTTTTTATTAAAAAAAATTAAAAATATTACTTAAATATAACTGATAAATTGATTATTATCCAATTAATTCTTAATCAGTAATTCATTATTAATGGTAAATATTCCACTAGACCCACAGTAATAATTTTTATTTAAAAAAATTCTAATCGAAATTATTTAAACAAATTCCATTTGTTTAAATAATTGAAAATAAATGAACTAATGTTAATGAATATTCCACTAGACCAATAGTGATAATTTTTTGGGAAAAAACTAATTAAAAAATATATATTCAAACAAATTACATTTGTTTAAACAATTATAAATTAATTAACCAATGTTATTAAATATTCCACTAGACTAATAGTAATAATTTTAATGGAGGGAAAAACAAATTTTCGAAAAAAAATTTAAACAATTGCCATTTGTTTAAATAATTAATAATTAATTATCCAATGATGATAAATATTCGACTAGACCAATAGTAATAATTTTAAATAAAAAAAATACGAGAGTACAGTGCTCAAAAGGTCGATTTCATGAAGAACTGACATTTTTTGTTTTAAGGGTTGTTTTCAGGTACTCGTGGGGGTGTGTTACCGGGTGTCAAACCCACATGTCTGATAGATGAAATTCTTCGTTGGATAATTCTCTACAGGCCCCCATACTTTTCCATCACATTTTTTCAAACCCTTTTTTCCAAATACACAAAAAAGTTATTTTTCCCCATGCATTTTACATGGTAAACTTCAAGTCAAAACCGGCACATGTCAAAATCGAAAAAAATAAAATAAAATAAAATTAGGTAAAGCTGCAGTTAAAAAAACAACTAATTTTCAACCAGTTGACTTTGACTAAAAAAGACAATTTGTTAACAAAATAGTTAAATTCTCAACGAAAATAATGAATTTTCAAGAAGCAAGATTAATTTTCTACCCAAGTAGACAAATTTTCAACAAAATACATGAATTTTCTACCGAATAGCTGACAAAAAATGGAACAGCTGCATTTTCAGAAAAACCAAAATATTCTTTCAACACTATATATTTACATTTTCAAATAAATATTAGTTTAATTTTTTAAGAAAGTAGTTGAATTTTCAACCCAAAATATTTATTTTCAACAAAAAATTTAAGTATCAACCATATATAGTTTAATTGTCAACCGAATTGTTGCATTTTTAAACCAAAAATACGAATTTTACACGAAACAGTTGAATTTGCAACCGAAAACTACGAATTTTCAACAAAATAGTTATATTCACAAACAAAACAAAGTAATTTTCAACTAAGCAGTAGAATTTAAAAAAAGGATGCATTTTCTTCCAAGAAGTCTCTTTACAACAAAAAGAGGAATTTTCAACAAAATTAATGTATTTTCAAACAAATAGTTGTATTTTAAAGTGAAAAAAATGAATTTTTAACAAAAAATGGAATACAGTCCACCTTTTCGTAGGTGCTGATCCGAGCTCGGGCTCTACCCCCACTTCTGCGCTGTCCCCTACTCACCCAAAGTTCGGGCTTCCGAAATTCGTACGCGCTCGAGAGCGTGATAGCGGTTTGGGGAACCACATTCTTGGAAAAGTTCTCCTGCCAGTCCGATCGCGGCACTATTGAGAAGGCGGACTGTATTATATTTTTAGATAGAAAACGAATTTCCAACCAAAATTATTTATTTAATAACTACAAACTTTTGAGATGCTTACAAAAGAGTGACGCGTAATTGAGGCACACAGAACGACAGCCGAACTATTACTGAGTGACAACCCTGCCGGATCTTCAGCCCCCATCTGTAGGGGAAATAAAATTGAGATTTTGCTGTTAAAATATCACGTAGGCAAACCAGAAAATAAAACCATAAAACCAGAAATAAAAAGTGGAGATTATTTAAAGAGTAAAACTACTAATCATTATTAAAGTTTATTGACC
>NC_046663.1:48117823-48123686 GCF_010883055.1 Belonocnema kinseyi
ATATGAATTATCAACCAAAAAGCTTAATTTTGAATGAAGATATATTCTGCTAGATAAAACAAATAAAAAAGTTCGGCTAGCGTTTAGAAGAAGTTGTATTGGCTTGTATTGGTAATTACTCGATGGCTCGTAGTTCAACATAAATATTTACGTTTTAAGAACCAAAGCATAAAGCCGTCGTTCATACACCTATAACATACATCTGTAGGAAAGGATTTATAGCTCAGATTTAATTGCCGCCCTCGGGCCCTAATTTATGATCATTCTCCAGAGGTGCTGTATTCTGCATAAAAATCCTTCCGCTATTATCTTTCAATTTTTATCATAAGATAAGTGTGAATTTTTTTTAACAGATGCCAATCCAGTGATTGCCCTGTGTTTGTGCAAAAAAAAGAAACATTTTAATTGAATAAGTGAAATAAAAAGTTTTTTTCCAGCATCCAGTAATCTGATAATTTTGTTTTTAATGTAAAAGACTGTACTAGTTCTGTGATAGTGTATGTAACGAAACGAGTCACCCTATATGCTTACGATCGAGACTTTGACGGGACGTGACCGTTTCTGTCTCGCTTCGCCGCGACAAACGAACGACTATAAAACAGTAATAAAAGCGAAGGAAACTTAGCCTGCGAAGAGAAGGCCCTTGTTCAAACCGCAAGATTGCTTTGACATTCCTCAATCATAACAGGGCCTCTTTTTACCTTGAGGCGTCAAATACATATTTTTTCTACTTCCAGAAAGTCCACTCACAAATTAAAAGTTGAACCATTTCCCTTGTCCATCAATTACATTTAACAAAAATAATAGTAATAATAATCTTCGAATTTATTCATTCACTATGTCAACATAAAAGCGTGGTGCACAATTTGAAAAACTGCAACAAAGTAGTTTGGGCGCGTTCATTATAATAGTGTATTTTTAATTGTGTTCATTTCGTGAGCTCTAGGATGGCACAAATTTATATGTAAAAATTCGTCTTTCCGTTTTTGGTGATCGAACCTCCCCTCTCCCCAATTTTTTTGTTTTTCGGAAAAATAAATACTCTATTTTTCAAATCGGCCAACATTCATTTATTCACTTCATCCACAATGAAGCGTGATGTACTATTTCAAAAACCGCAGCAAAGTAGTTTAGGCGCTTTCATTAAATATAGTATTTTTAATTGGGTTCATTTTATGAACACAAGGGTAATCCAAATTTTCACCTGTAAAGATTCGACTTTCTGGTTTTGGTCATCGACCCCCCCCCCCCCTCAATTTGTTTATTTTCCGAAAAAATAAATTCTCTTCATATCAAATCGATCAAAATTGATTGATTTTCATTGTCTAGGAATGCCAGGTAGAGCTTTGACCAAGACGCCCAAACTTTAAAAATAAATCGCCCAATACATTTGTTTTGGGCGATTTTTTAGACGACTTCCTCAATTTCTTGCCACTGGAAGGTAATAATGAGATTAACATTCCACACTCCATATTAGAGCGGGATGCACAATTTGAAAAAGCCGCTGCCGTTCGATCCACCCAATTTGTTCGTTTCCCTGAAAATTAAATTCCCTTTTTTTTCAATCAGTCCACATTTATTCATTCGCTTTGTCCAGGGTTGCCAGATGAAGCTTTGACCAAATCACCCAAACTAGAAAAATAAATCGGCCAAACTTGAAAAATAAATGGCCAAATACATGTATTTTGAGCGACTTCTTTAATTTCTTCTCACTGGAAAGTAATAATGAGCTAAGTCAAATCGCCCAATTTGCGAAAAATCGCCCAATCTAACAATGCTGACTTTTTCACAATCCACATTAAAGCGGAATGCACAATTTGTTTACATTTCTCGTGATCGATCCTCACCAATTTTTTCGTTTTCGGGAAAATTAAAATCCCTATTTGTTCAAATCGGTCAGCATCCATTCATTTGCTTTGTCCACATTAAAGCGCGATGCACAATTTGAAGAAAAAAAACGATTGAAAGTACTTTCCGTTTTTGGTGATCAATCCCCCTACCCCCAAATTGTTCGCTTTTCGGAAAATTATATTCCCGGTTTTTCAAAGCGGTTAACTTTTATTCAATCGCTTTGCTCAGTGTTACCAGATGTTTTTTTGACCAAGTCACCCAAGCTTGAAAAATAAATCGCCCAATCCCCAATCGTCCAATTTGGGAAAATTTTTCCTTTTTAGCAGCCCTGACTTTTTCCGCAATACGCATTGCAGCGGGATGCACAATTTAAATAAACCGCTACAAAGTAGTTTGGGCGCTTTCATCATGATGGTATATGTTCAGTAAGTTAATTTCATGGCCATTAGAGTGGCCTACATTTAATCGGTAAAAATGTCACTTTTCATTGTCTTTGATCACCCCCCCCCCCCATTTATTCGTTTTCCAGAGCAAATTCCCTTTTTTTCAAATCTTTCAGCATTAGACCGTGCCCGGGCTTCGAAACTAACATGGATATACATAAAAGTTGTTAAACCTAATGTTTCTTTACAGAAAGCGTCTTTCTGATGAATTATGAGTAGCTCAAAAGAAAATTTGAGATTTTTAAGAGACTTGAATATAATTTTTGTTTACTTTTTAAACGTTTTTTTTAGTTTTTATATAATTAGGTCCAACATAAAATTCAATACAAATATTGCGAAATAATTCAAAAGCGTTAAAAAATTTTAGAAGGTTTCATAGTGTTTGAAATTTAAAGATTTTAGGATATTTAAAAAGATTTCAAGAAATTTTCAATATACAGTGAAACCCTTCAATAACCTCCCTTCTATAGCCCTTCCGAGAATCGACGCCACGCCGCAGGTAGGTGTTACAAAAGCTGCGCGCTCTGCGGCTGTCACTCAGGCGAGCTCTCAGCCGTGAACAAACAAAAGCGGAACGGGGTATAATGACTTCGTTTCCGCCCACCAATAGCCCCAAAATGCCAAAATCGGCGCTATGGAAGAGTTTCACTGTATTTCAAGAATTTTACGGGATTTCAAATGATTTGGCATACTCTATTTTTTTTAATATTTCAAGCATTTGAAGGGATTTAAAATGGATTTCAAACAATTTGAAACATTTTAGAGTATTTAAAAAGATTTCAAAGAATATTCAAGATCTTTACAACATTTGAAAAGGTTTCAAAGGATTTGAATTTTCAAGATCTTATAATTTTTACAATGATTCCAAGGAATTATCAATATATTCCAAGAATTTAATTAGATTTCAAGGGATCTAATGGATTTTAGGATATTTACAAAGATTCCAAGTAGTGTTTAATATATTTTAAGAATTTGTATGGATTTTAATGGATTTCAAAGGATTTAAAAGATTTTATGGTATCTTCGAAAATTTCCAGGAATGTTCAAAAGCTTTAAAAATCTCAAAATATTTCAAAGCAATTGAGTTTAAAAGATTTTGGGATATTTATAAATATTCCAAGGAATTTCGAATAGATTTGAAGAATCTGATTAGATTTCAAAAGATGTCATAGATTTTAGAGTATTTAAAAATATTCAAGACTTTAAAAAATTTTTAGAAGGTTTTAAAGGATTTGAATTTTAAAGATATTAAGATGTTTATAAAAGTTTCAAAATATATTCAAGAGCTTTAAACATTTAAAAAAATTTTTAAAGGATTTGAATTTTAAAGGTTTCAAGATATTAACAAAGAGTCTAAAGAATTTTTAATATATTTCAAGAATTTAAAGGGATATCAAAGGCTGTGAAATATTTTATGGTATTTTAAAAGATTCCACGGAATAATCAAGCACTTAAAAAAAAATTTTTAAGTTTCAAATGATTTGGATTTTTAATATTTTAGGATATTCTTAAAGTTTCAAAAGAATTTTCAATAGATTTTAAGAATTAATTAAGAATAACGAATTTGATGAATTTTAGGACATTTTCAAGGGTTCCAAGGAATTTTCGATACATTTTAAGATTTTATCAGATTTGAAGTGATTTTTAATCGATATTAAAGCATTTTAAAAGATTCCAAGGAATTTTTAATATATTTCAAGAATATGAGTGGATTTCAAGAAATTTCAAAGAATATGAAAGATTTTGGGGTATTTTCAAATATTGCAAACCAGCTACAAGAGCTTTAAAAAAATGTTCAATGTTTACAAGGATTTGATAGATTTTAAGGTGTTTTAAGAGAATCCAAGATATTTTTAATAGATTTTAAGAACTTGAAGGGATTTCAAGGGTTTTGAAATTTTTTGGGGTTTTTCCAGATGAAGATTTTATAAAATCTCAAAAAAATGTACGAAGATATTTTAGCATAAAATAAAGAAATATTAATTGGTAGGTACTAGGGAGATGATTGCAACGTAGAGGCATAGTATAATTACAGGCGAGCATCAACAATAATGTTAAACGATAAAGAAGAAACAATTGAACAATCGACCAGGTATGTTAGCAAACATCGGCATTGTGCTACTCTAACAATACCTTGTTATATTGGCAACACCGTCGTTCATGATTCTCACTTTTGGTCAACAATTCGTTCACTCACGTATAAATTACTCTGCCTATGCATACAATTGAAAAATATCCGGTCAAGCCGACACTCTATTTATTTCCTTCTCTATGTCAATATATACTATATACCTTTTTTCTTTTATTAAATTAATATTACATATATTCAATTTTTAATTTCAGATGCATTAGTTCCGGAAATGTCACCCAAAACTATTGACTTGATACTTGGCCTCGGAGATCCTTTCGAATTCTAGTGAAATATACCAAAAGGGTAGGAAAGTTTTTGGCAATGTGGCAGCTATTATCAGAAGTAAAAATATCACCAAGAAAGCTAAAATATCAATATATAATTCTGTACTTGCACCATCTGTGCTGTATGGTAATGAGACCAAGAAAAGGATAAAAATAAAGTTTACGCGGTTGGCATGCATTACCTGCGGAATATATGCGGTAAAACGCTAATGGACAAAGTCTGCCATAATCGATCCTCAAAGAATGTGATTTAAAAAAAATACGGTTTGATAAAAGTGAAATAAAATTTGTTGAGATGGGTTGGGTATGATGAGCGAATGGAGAGTGAACGTTGGACGAAGTAAGCTTGTTTCGGTATAAAAATTCGGTACTTTTGCCAACTGTGATGTACGCTAACGAGATCAAGAAAAGGATAGAAGTAACGTAGACGCGGTTGGCATGCATCACCTGCGGAATATTGCACCCACTGTGCTGTATGGTAGCGAGACCTGGGCATACCAAGAAAAGGATAGAAGCAAAGTTAACGCGGTTGGCATGCATAACGTGTGAAATATATCCGGTAAAACACTAACGGACAAAGTCTGCAATCAATGGATTCGCAAAGAATGTGATTTAAAAGAAATATGGTTTGATAGAAGTGCAATAAATCTGTTGAGTTAGGTTGGGTATGTTGAGCGAATGGACAGAGAACGTTGGACGAATCAATCTTATTTCGGTAGAAATCGGTACTTTGCCCACTGTGCTGTAAAGTAGCGAGACCTGGGCATACCAAGAAAAGGATAGAAGTCAAGTTGACGCGGTTGGCAAATTTATAGGTAAAAATAAAAATATAAATCTACAAATTTGAAAACGTGTTTCAGAAAACTGCATCATTGTGGATTTAGATAAAAACGAAATTTAAACAAAAATTTTGAAAAGTGCTAGTATTCAGGGTGGCCGCAAAACTTCAATATCTAAATTTTCTCATATTTGTTTAATTTTCCCTAGCTTTTTTCTCATTTTCCTGATCATTAATATTTGAAGGTTAAAATTTTTATTCTTTAACATCTTTAAAGAATCTTTTATGAATGAAATCGAATTATTTTGAATGTAAAATATAAATTTTTAATTTGTCCCGTTAACCGTAGGGCTTGTTTTTGCACCACTTAACCGTA
>NC_046663.1:48123697-48128549 GCF_010883055.1 Belonocnema kinseyi
CGATTCGACCCGATACTTTAAAAAGATCAAAAACGTGTTCCGAAAAATCTAAAAAAATTCATGGTTCTTGTTTGACCCTTCTACTTAACTGTACAAGTTTGTAATATGTGTTTTTTAAATAATTGTTGATATAATTAACAATTAAACTCATAGAAATAAATAGTTTTTTTCAAAAGTCATAACTCAGAGACAAGTGAACGAAATTGCACGGTTCAAAAACGAAATTAAAGGGGAAGAGTGTGTCTTTGAATGAAAAAATGTTGCAAGAAATTTTGACGGAATTGAAACTCTTATTTTTCAACATGAACTCATGCATTATTTTAGGTGTGAATGTAGGCGGTTTCGATAGAATAATACACATTGTTCCATGCAAAAACATTTATTTAGTAACAAAAAATTATTTTTTTATCTAAATATGTACACAGAGGACCATGATTTTTTATTCAAATAATATAAAGTGAAATCGTATGGTAAATGCAGCTGCTATCGTTTGTGCTCCTATTATCGTTCTAACTTGATTGAAATGTAATAAATAATTAATTTTTATACTTTGACGTATGAAGAGTAATAAGTGCATTCATCTCACTCTCGCTGTTACAGAAAAAAGGTAAATTTACGTCAAGTAACTGCGTGAGGCTTCTATCCTAGAGTACAATTTTTTAAATGGGCTAAGGACGTGTTCTTGCTTGGTTCGCAAATGGCACCGATTTAAAATTTCGGCCTGGGTCAAATCGACCCCCCCTCCCCCCCGTTAAAGGGTTATATTATGCAGGGCTGCTACAGTCTGATTTGATTGAAAAAAGTGGAAAAGTGACCTGTTTAAACCGAAAAAGGTTCCCAAAAGTGACTAATTTCTAACCCCAAAAGTGACTAAATTTGACAAATTTCTAAGCCAAAAAAAGCAATTTTCTACAAAACAGTTAAATATTCAACAAAACAAAAATTTACGACCAAATAGTTGAATTTTCAATTAAAATGATGAATCTTCACAAAAAAAAGAATTATTTTTACGAAGTAGATCAACTTTAAACCAAGTAGTTGATTTCACACAACAAATAAATTCTCACAAAAAAGACTAATTTTCTACAAAAAGATGAATTACCAACAAAACACATCAATTTTAAACCAAGGACTTTAATTTTCAAGCAGGTAATTGAATTTCAAACTAAAAAGATGGATTTTTAACCAAATAGTCAAATTATTCAAAGAAAGTAATTTTTAACCAAAAATAAAACGAATTTTCACTAAAACAGTTAAATTTTCAACCAAGAAGTTGAATATTAAAAAAAAAAATTTTTCAAGAAATGGGTTCAACATTCAACCAGAGTTGATTTTTCAACAAAAAGTTGATTAGCTAACCAAGAAGATTGTTTTTTGATAAAAAAAGACGAATTATCAAGAAAATACATAAATCTTCAACCAAGTTGAAGTTTTACCTCAAAACGTTAACTTTCAAATATACAGCAGTTAAATTTTAAACGAAAAAAATTAAATTTCAAAATGAAAATAACATTGCTTAATTTTCAGTTAATAAATTAATTTTTAACCAAGAAATGAATTTTCTACCAAAGGACAAATTTTCAACAAAATAAATTAATTTTCAACCAAGTGAATGCATTTTTAACCAAATAGTTCAATTTTCAACTAAAGAGGTATACGTACAACGAGAAACGGAATGGTTAAAGTTGCAGTTAAAAAAAATAATTTTAAAAAACGTCAAAAAAGGTCTTTTTTAGTTGAAGTTTTTTTTTTAGTTAAAAAAGACGAATTAAAAAAAAATTAGTTAAATCCTCAACCAAAATGATGAATTTTCAACAAACAAAATTAATTTTCTAACCAAGTAGATGAATTCACAACAAAATAAATAAATATTTTACCAAATAGTGTAACTTTCAACTTATAAAGGAAAAATTGTCAACTGGTATACATTTAACAAAAAATTAATTTTTGACAAAAAAAAAACATTCTTCCAGCATATTCTAACAAAGTAATTGAATTTTCAACCAAATCGTTTAATTTTTTAACCAAATTGTTGAATTTCTAAGCCAAAAAGACGAAGTTTTCACAAAAAAGTTGAATTTTTAGCCCAAAATACGAATTCTCAACAACAACGTTGAATCCTCAACCAAAAACGAGTAATTTTTAAACAAACAATTTCATCTTTGACCAAAATGATGAATTTTTAACCAAGAAGATTAATTTTCTACCAAAAGACGAATTTTAAACAAAATTAATAAATTTTAAACTAAATAAATAAGTTTTAAATTAAAAAGATAAGTATACAACCAGAAATGGAATATTTTATGCAGCGGTTAAAAAAAAATTCAACGAATAAAACTAGTTTTAAACCAGTTGAATTCAACAAAAGCGAATTTAAAAAAGTTGAATCCTTAACCAAACTGATAAATTTTTAAGGAAGAAGAGTAATTTTCAACCCCATCAGTTTTTTACCAAGAAAATAAGCTTTCTGCCTAAAGACGAATTTTCAACAAAATAAATTGAACAACTAATTTTAAACTAAAAATGAAATTAATTTTCATCAAAATAGTTAGATTTTCAACTAATGATATGAATCTTGAACCAAAGAAATGTATTTCTAACAAAGATATTCTACCAAGAATATTATGTTTTTACATTTTTTTATTTAATTTCAATTTTCTTATTAATTACAATATTAATTGAAAAAGAGTAGGATATTTTTTTCAAGAAATAATTTTAATTTTAAAACGAATTTCATTAAAATCGTTTAATTTTCAACCAAAGATATGAATTTTCGATGAAGCAGTTCATCTTTCAACTGAAAAGTGGAATATTCAACGAAAAGTAGATTTTTAGCCTAAAGAAAAAGACGAATTTTCAACAAAGAAGTTTTCAACAAAGATGAATTTTCAACCCACAAAGAGGAATTTTTAACCAAGAAAATTAATTTTCTGCCAGAAGAAGAATTTTCGACACAAGAATTAATTTTCAAGCAAATGGTCAAAAATAACTCAAAGTAGCGTCACATAATATGTGGACACTCTTATGGTAAATTCGTGGTGAAAATATAGAAAAAAAAACCTCTGCAGACTTTTGTGAGATTTATCATTAACTGCTTTGAGTTGAGAAACCCTTGTTGGGTGGTACTTTCGTTTGCCAGTCAATATGACGTTAACCAATCAGGACATAGCACCATGCCGCCCAATCATGGTGACTGTTTCCGTTCCCCACTTCAATAACGAGCGAAGAAACCCGGCCACGCCGCACCTTTACCGACTTGAACTACTTCAGCACTTCAATTTAATCTTTCGAAAAAATCAAAAAATAATTTCGAGTTTCGGTTATTTTTCATTTTGTTGGAAAATTAACTGATTCCGAAAATACGATACTTGTACACATTTATAATCTAAATTACCCTTAGATAAAAAAGCCAACTTATAATACACATATTGTAACTCGAGTTCTGGTTCAATTTGGTTTCTAATCACTTTATAAATTCATTGTAAAAAATGCAAAAAAGACAGTTTGAAAAACTTGGACTAAATTCTTAAATTTAAATTTAACAAAAGCGGGAATTTTAATTAAAGCTACTTTTTCCTTCTTACGTAACTAATCCGCCCTTGAGTAAAAAAATTAATTTGAATTGGAAATTCTTTGGCTTAGGTGTAAAAATGTTCAATTCTTGACTTAATTCGAACGAGCAACAAAAAGTTCAGTTGATTTCTTTTTTTTATTTTTCTTAATTAATTAATTAAATTAAATTTAAGGTTCTTCTCAAATCGTAAATTTTGTATGTGGTCAGTCTTTTTGATGAACATACAAAGTAATGTGGTCATGACCTAAATTTTAATTCTGATTCTGGACAACGGAAGGCTTACCCTCATATAATATGAATTGCCCAATTGTGTCTTCGGAATGCAGTGTAAGCATTTTGCTTACATAAGAGCAGGTTGCATATGTCAATTTTTCACGACAGCAAGAAATTATATAAATTTATTCTGCGGGACCTTTCGCAAATTGGCTTATTAAAATATAACATTCAATGTGACTGAAATAAAATTCACTGAAAAAGGTTGAAGATAAAATTATCGAATTCTATCGATAGCGTAGGCCGTAGGGTAATCGGTGCAATGATTGGCCCCTCCAGTAATTTTTTCAGTTTAACAATTTGTAAAAATACTATAAGCGTCGAAAAAAATTCTAAAAATGTACAATCAATTTTATAGAGATTTCAATTACTATTTATATTTAAAGAAATTACCAATAATGTCAAAAAACACAATGATTGGCCACGAAGAAATAGTGATTGGTATAGGTCAATCATTGTATGATCACTGAAAGGTTATATATAGATTACTAATAATGAAAGCACAGTGATTAGAAACTAAATTATATAATGATTGGCCAGAGCCAAAAACTGTTTCTGACATGATTTCCACTCATTAGTCGTAAAACAAAGTGACAAACAATTATAAAAGTCTATAAAAAGTTTAAACAATTTTTGAGGAATTTTTGCAAAGATATTAGTGGTTTACTTTTTAAATATTGTGGCCATAGTTTTATTTCTGAGCATTCTTTCACATAAAGATGATTAAATTAAGTGGCCAGCCATTGTATCGAAATACCCTAATTCACTGAGATCTCACGGATATTTGAGCAAAAAATTAAATTAAGCGCGTGATTTAAAAAAAAGTTTGTTAATTACGAGTTGCAAATAACGATACAATTTTAACGCCAAATTGAAAAAAAGTAAAATAAACATAAGCTGTCAAGAATTAAGAAAAAGACCATAAAATATGCATCTTTTTTATTTAATGGAAAAATTTGGTGATTATTTGGAAATTCGAATGCAGAATTAAAATTTTACTTCCCT
>NC_046663.1:48128649-48150944 GCF_010883055.1 Belonocnema kinseyi
CCCCCCCCCCCCTCATGACGGAGAATAATGAAATTGGACTAAAATAATGTGCATATACGAAAGGAAAGCAAAATTGAACTATTGGAAACAATCCTTAAGGAAATCCTAGCTGCTATTTTCGGATCCCTTTTCCAGAGGCTCAAAAAAAACAAATGTTAAAACACACAATGATTGGCCATAACGACGTAGTGGTTGGCATAGGACAATGATTGTATAAAGCACAGTGATTAGCTACTAAATTCGATAATGATTGGCCGGAACCAAAAACTGTTCTTGACATGATTTCCACTCACCATTTTTAAGACAAAATAAAGAACAATATCATATAAATAGTTTATAAAGAGTTTACACAATTTAGAACGAATTTTTGCAAAGATATAAGTTATTTGCTTTTTAGATATTGTGGCCAATCATTATGTTTGCGTTTTATTCACGAAGAAAATTAATGATTGGCCACCAATTTATCAATATGCAGATATTATTTTAAGATTAGAATATTAGTAGTTTTATTTCTGAATATTCTTTCGTATAAACATAATTTAGTGAAAAGTAATTATTTTGTCGAGAAATCCACTATTTTGTGAAAAAATCATCCTTTTTGGTAGAAAATTATCAACGGTTTTGTTAAACATTTGCCTTTATGGATAGAAAATCCGTCCTTTTGGATTAGAAATATTCAGCTTTTGGTAGAAAAGTCATTTTTTAAAATTAATATTTATTTCTTTATGGTTGATAGTCAATTATTTTTTATTGAAATCTCTACTATTATATTTTTTTGGTTGAGAATTCACCATTTTCTTTTTAATTCATCAGTTTAATTGAAAATTCATCCCTTGGTTAAAAATTGAATTTAAAATTATTTTTTATTCTTGTAAACTAACTGTTTTTACTGAAAGTTTCAATATTCCTGTTAAAGATTAATCATTTGAGTTAAAAATTTATTTCTTTGTTTCAAAATGTAACTACTTTGGTGAAAATTTGTTGTTTTTTGGTGGGGTTGAAGATTTGTAATTTTAGTTAAAAATTTAACTATCCTGTTCAAACTCAAACTATTTTAGTTGAAGGTTTAACTATTTTGTTGAAATTTTGTCTTTCCGGTTTGAAAATTAAACTGTTTGAATTTCAACTTATACATTTTTCGTCGAGAATTCACCTTTTTTTGTTTAAAAATTAACATTTTGGTTTAAAAATTTATATTCTTGGTGGAAAATTGAACTGTTTTGCAGAAAATTCATTTTTTGGTTTTTAAAAAATAACTTGTATGGTTGACATTTTTTTTATTATATTGAATAAAATTTTTTTCGATATAAAAGTCAATTATCCTAAATTAAAAAGTAGCTTGGTAGAAGTTGATGAGCACGTCCGACTCGTAGATCCGATTGCCTTCGACTCGTGACGATCATCACATTTGTTTAAATTATCGATCATTGAGTTACACTGATAAGTTACTTCAATCGTACAAAATTCTTCTGGGGCTCATTTTTGTTCTTCGAAAGATTTGTTAATCCTAAAAAAATTTTGATGTATTCATCCTGTACCCTTTTTTTAATTAAACAAAACTTTAGATAAAGTTTCAAGCAAATCAATAAAAAGTTCACAATTTCAATACAAGCTGTTTTTTTATTGTCATTTTTATTTTAATAATCAATGCTATAAAATTATAAATATTACGAAATATATTCAATTTTCCTTTCATTTACATTTTTTTTCTAAGATGGTTTGCCAATTTCCAAGAATTATTAATTATTTAAACAATTTTCATAAACGAATTCTGAGCTTGGCCATTTTTAATTAATAGGCTTGATTTGTTTATAGAATCAACAAAAAATATGTATTTCCAATAACTGTTTCCCATGATACTTGGCAAATTTACAATAATTATTAATTATTTAAACAATTTTCATTTAAAAAATCAAGAAATTTGGCTATTTTTCATGGAACAGGCACAGTTTTTTGTACGGAGTCCACTAAGAATGTCTTTCCGATTACCGTTTTTTATGTGGCTTTATAAATTTAAGAGAACTATTAATTATTTAAACAATTTTTATAAAAAAACTAAGAGTTTGACCATTTTCCAACGAATAGGCTCAATTTTTCACATAATTATTGAAGAAAATCTTTCCAATAACTTTTTTCTATGATGCTTTACAAATTTTCAAGATTTATTACTTTTTTAAACAATTTTCATAAACAAATCAAGAGTTTGGATATTTGTCAACAAATAGCTTTATTTTATTTTTGAAATCAAAAAAGAATATATTTCCAATAACTATTTCCTCTGATATTTTGCAAATTTACAATAACTACTAATTATTTAAAGAATTTTAATAAACAAATTTAGTTTGACTATTTTTTAGCTGCATAAAAACGTGCATGCAGTTGTAAGCTTTTTAATGATAAGTACAACTTTTCAATCTGAACTATAATATATAACATAACTCAAATTTTGCATCTGAAACCTTAATTTTTCCATTTTTGGTTGGAAATTTATTCTTTATAATTTGAAAGTTCAAATATTTGGTAGAAAATTCATTTTTAATTACATTTTTCTGAAATAAAACAAATCTTTGAATTATTCTTCAAATTTTCTATGTAGAAGATATTAAATGTAAGTTTTCCTTAAATTACTTACTGAGAGCCTATTTCTTTAAATAATTTTTATATTTATATTCAGTATTTTTTCCTATCTAAAAGGGCAAAGAAAAGTTTACTACAGTGAAACTCTTCTATAGCGCCAATTTTTGGGCTGACAGTGGGTGGGAACTAACTCATTATAGCCCGCTCCGCTTTTGTTTGTTCATGCTTGACTGCTCGCCTGAGTGACAGACGCATATTCCGCGCACCCCGCGCAGCTCCTGTGACACCCACATGTGGCGCAACCTCAATTATCGGAAGGGCTATAGAAGGGAGGGCTATTGAAGAGTTTCACTGTATTTTATAAAAACTCCCTACTTTATAGCATTACCCTAAGGGGATATAGTTATAAACAATAATACATTGTCTAAGCAATTACGTTTGTTAAATTGAATTAATCATCATTTCACTAAGTGAAAAAGGTACGAAAAAATAATGTTCTATAGCATTATTCTGAGGGAGTTTTGTTATAAATGATATGAAATTGTTTAATAAATCATGTTCATTAAATTAAATGTTTTACTATCTCACTCTGACTGAAAAATTAAAAGCAAGTCGAAACATTTTATTCTAAAAGAAAATTCCTATGAGCAATTATAAGTTTTTTAAGCAATTTATTTACACATCTAATTATCAGCAGAAAGTAATACTCTTTGTCTTACAATCAAGTTTTATTTATAAAAACGCATACAAATTATAACTAACGCGAAAAACTCGCAAAAAAAAACCAATTTTAAATTATAAGGGGTTTTTTTTCGGGACCCTGTAAAAGGGAACTATAGGGTGATATTAAAAAATAATTAAAAATATTTTTTTATTTGCATTCTATGGCTAATTTTGAAGATAAATGTAAAATTTCAACTCAATTTGCGGAACTACTAAATATAATTTTTTTCAAACAAAAAATAACGTAATTATTTTTTTAATAAATTAAGCAAACTTAGGGGTGAAATCCATGAATTTCGAGAAAAAATTTGGACCACCCTGGTGTCTATATAATTCTTTACTCCTATTTTCAAACGATATAGAAAGCCATTTTGAAGGGATTAAAAAAAAATTGAATGAAGAAAAAAATTTGAATATAGAAAAAAATGGACTAAATTGTAGTCAAATACGCTGCGGAATTGTTTGCGCTCCATTCTGCAATATTTGTTAATAGTTTTATTCTTTAGTGTTCTTTTATATAAAAATATTTAAATGAGGTGACCAACCATTGGAGAGTGGCCAATCATTGGGAGGTAGCCAATCATTGGGGGTGCCCAATCAGTGGGGTTGGCGAATCACTGCGTTAATTCAGTGATTGGAGAGGGTGGGGGCAATTATTGGAAGGTGACCAATGATTGTAGGGTGGCCAATAAATGGGGGAAAGGGGTAGCCAATCATTGGGGTCGACCAATAATTGGGACAAGTCAATCATTGGGGGGGGGGGCAATCATTGGGAAGTGGTTAATAATTGGATGGTGTTCAATCATGGGAGGAAGGTCAATCATTGAAGGGAGGTCAATTATTTGAGGTAACCAATCATTGGGGTTAGCTAATCATTAGGGTTGGCCAATAATTGAGGGTGTCCGATTATTAGGTTAGTCAATCATTTGGGGATAGTCAATCGTTGAAGGGTTGGCCAATAATTGTTCCGATTATTTAACAGAATTTAAAAACGCTACAATTTTTATAATAAAATTTTATTTCTTGTTTTCTAAATGCAAAAACAAATTTTTTTATGTTTCCCCTTTTTCGTGAAAAAATACCCTATTTCCCTTTTTTCTTTAGCTCTTTTTACGCTGTAATCCCTGTGATTCATAATTCGTCAACTGCTCACTCATATTGTTTGGACGCATTAAGAAGGGGAGGGCGTTCGTTTATGAGTGAAATATAACTCCGCCTCTAGTTCCTCCACTACTGTGCGCTTTTAACGAAGAAGCGGACGTCAAGAGTCGGTCCCAATCTTGATTCAGTTCAGCTTGCCTCTTGTTCTTGGCAGTTCGATACTCTTCTTTCCTTCCAGTTTGTTTCACACTTTTTCCACTGTTCCCACAATTTTGTGTTTTCATCAATGCGAAGTCGCGTTTTCGCGAAAAACGCCGACTCACGAGTCGCGATTATCTGCATCAGTCGTGTCGCGTGTGCTACCAGTTAAAAAAATTTCACCAACTTTACATTTAAAGTCCAACTGAACATTTCTAAGGTAATCACATCCAAGGATTATTTAAGTTCAAGTTTTGTTAAGTGCGAAAGGGAGATTCCAATTTTAAGTGCATTAGTGAGGTTTTTGTTATAAGTGAAGGCGTAAAAAAATTTTATTCTTGTAACTTTTCTTAATACGCAGTACGAATCTGGAGATATTTCAGCACGTTTATTTCTTATTGCTGTGACGTTGTAGTGTAGTGCCAAACACTAGGTCTCTGATAAAAAAAATATTTCTATATTTTTAGTAATTGAAATATCAATAATTTCTTATGAAAGAAGAAACATTATTTTTTACGACACTGTTGAATTAAAAAAATAACAAAATAATCTTACAATATAGTTATTTATTTAAAAAAGTGTTCTTGGTCAAAAATTGTTTGAACGATTTCAGCCAATCAAATATTTACCTTGAAAATTCGAGTCTTGGAAAATTAAAAGAAAATTCGATTGTTTTTCGAAAACCCGTAAGCAACTATAGTAAGAAAACATGATTTACAAAAGTAATTTTAAAAATAAATTTCTTTGTAAGTTGAAGAATTTGTTAATTAAAAATAATGCTTTTCTTTTAAAATGAGATCATCTATAATATTGTTTTAATTCTTAAATTTATAAAAAAAGTTTTGTCAGAGATCTGATTTTTGTTATAACTACCACACAGTGGATAATCATTAATTAAAAATACTAATATATGTAAAATAATTAATTTAAGTAAAAATTAAGACACTGTTAGTGTTTATAAATTAAACTAAATTTTTTTTCTTTTGCTTATGCAGAAATTTTAATATTTTTCCTACTGCAGGATCAAAGACATTTTTTTATTTTGTTTACCTACACTCTTGTTGTTACCTTTTGTGTAATAATTTATACTTAATTCATAATAAGAAATGGTTAATTTACAAGAGATGTATGCTACATTGTGGTGAGAGCAAACTGTAGTTGTTTAAAAAAGGATTTCACTCATTTACCTGTGAAGTCGCATAATGATTGATGAAATTTAACGAACAATCAGTAGAAAGTGAAGTGATTTGATTTAGTAAAAATTTTCAAGTCAAAAATTTGAGTTTTTTTTAATGAATTCTTTTGAAAATTTTGTAATTTCCTTTAAAATTTTTTAATAATTTGCAAAACTTCTTGACATTTTTTAAATAATTTGGAAAATCTTGAAATCCTCTGAGTTCCATGAATATTACACAGGATCTGGTGATTGTGTGAAAATTTTTTAGATAATTGAAATCACATAAAATCTTCCAAGTACCATAAAAAATTCCTTATAATATTTTTAAATCCGTAAAAATTGCTTAAAATCTCTAAAGAAACGTTTAAAATTCTTGAAATTTCGTGTAATATATTTACGAAATCTCTTTAATTTTGGAAATCTTTTGAAATACCTTTAATTTTGGTTTAAATCCCTTAAAATTCCATTAAAATTTCTTAAAATAACTTGAAATCGTTAACAGTTCTTTCAAATCCACGGAAATTGTTCAAAATTCCTTAAAACCTCTCCAAATCACTAAAATTCCTTTGAAATTCTTCGGTAATTTCCTGAAACTCTTAAAATCCTTTAAATTCTCTTGAAATCCTTTCAAATCCCATAAAATCCCGCTTGATCCTTTTAAATCCGTGGAAATCCCCTAAAATCTATAAAAAGAGTTAAAAGCTTTGAAATTTCGTGACATATTTACGAGGTCCCTTTAATTATGGAAATCTTTAAAATCTGGAGGAAACATTTCTACATCTCTTGAAATCCCTTAAAATCTGTCAAAAGCCATTAAAATTCCATAAAATCTTAGCAAATGTTTTGAAATCTTATGAAATTGCTTAAAATATTTTAAATCCCTTTAAAATCCCCTGAAATACTTGAGAATTCGATTAAATACTTCGGTATCTCTTGAAATCATTTTTAAATCCTTTAAAATCCTGTAACTTCTTTTGAAATATTTTAAAATCCTTTCCCTCTTAAAATAACTTGAGATTCCTGCAAAACCTTTTAAAAGCTCTAAAATTCCGTTGAATTCCCTCGGTGTCTCTTAAAATCCTTTTAAAATCAGTCAGATAATTTTTAGGAATCATTAGAATATGGCAGGAGGGATTCTCAAATTTCAAAAATAATTTTTACGTAATTAATGGATGTTCCCTGATAGCTTTATCAAAATTAGAGAATTCTATAGGAGAATGAAAAAAATACAACTGAGAAATTTGATAATGATTAATCTTAAACACTGACCTATTATACTCTGAATTAACTTAGAGCTATTGTTTGTATATTTTTTGTTCTGCGCATATCTTTTATAGGCCAAGGTTCACAACATGCTAGTAAATTTCGTGAAGTTTGTAAACTCCGTTCCGCTACATTTTCTTTATGTCAACTTTACGCGCGGTTTTCCAAACAAAGTGATAAACGCCTTTTTTGTCGGACCTAATCATCAATCAATGTTTTCATTGATCGGAGTGTCTAAGCAAACCAAATTAAAATATTTGAATAAGAAAGAATGAATTAGATTATTTGAAATAAAATACAAAAAAACTTGACCCAATTAGTGTAAAAATACTACCCCTAATAGTGAAATTCTACCCTTTATAGGGGTTCAAATATCAAATTGTGTATTTAAAAAATTTGGCGCGCAATTCTTTCTATATTTTCGTACCTAAATGCCTCAGTACGAAACATGAAATTGGAAAATATATTTGAAAATTTAACCCCTAGCAAGGGTAATTTTTAATTATTAGGTATTTTTTGTCTTATTGGGTAAATTTTTTCCTTCAGCGTCTGGTACGACCATTTCTTACTTTTACGGAAATTAACGTTGTTAAATATTTTTCATAATTTCGCCCCGGTTGACATTTTTTTAGGTTAAAAATTAATCTTCTTAACTGCAAATTTAACTATTCCAATTTTAGTTCAAAGCCTATCTTTTTTAATTCATAATTTATGTTTTTTTTTTAAATTAGATTTTTTCGGTGGAAAATCAATGCCTTTCGATAAAAATGCATAATGTTGATTGAAAATGCAACTGTTTGATCAAAGAGTAATCTACTTGATAGGAAATTCAACCATTCTGTTAACAAAATATTTCTTTGTTAAAAATGCTACGTCTTTCTAGAAAATTCGTCTTTTTTGGTTTAAAATTCCACTATTTTGGTAGAAAATTAACCTCTTTGGTTGAAAATTAAATTGATTGATTAAAAGTTGTACTGTATATTTTTTATTTCAGTTGAAAATTGTTTGGTTGAAAATTTGTTTTTTTGTTTGTTTGTTAAATATTAATTTTTTGACTGAAAATTTCTCTTAATAAGTTGAAAATTTATGTGCTTTAATTAATATTATTGCGTATTGGACTATTTTGTTTAAAATTCGTTTTTTTTTAGGTTAAAAATTAATTTTTTGTACTGAAAATTTAAATATTAAATTTTTTATTGTAAATTGAATTACAGTAATAGAAGTTTATTTGTTTGGTTAGAGATGAATCATTTTAGTCGAAAATTAATATCTTTGATTGAAAAGTTAACGCTTCGTGGGCATGGTTAATTTTACACATGCAGTCGGCATGGTGGGTCTTTCATGCCTATGAGATTTTTTTCAATGTTGTTTATGTTATTAAAATCTGGCAAAATTCACAGTAATTCTTCTGTGTCTGTGACCCACCATGCCGACGAAGGGTTAAGTATTTTGATGACATTTTTTTGGCTAAAAAATTCGTTTTATGTTTAAAAATTTATCTTTTTTAGTCAAAATTACAACTAATTGGTTCAAAATTCATGTGCTTTGTTAAAAGTTTTACTTTTTTTGTAGAAAATTAATTTTCTTGCTTAAAAATTCATAGTTTTTGTTGAGAATTGAACTATTTGGTTAAAAATTAATGTAATTTGTTCAAAATTAAACAATTTTTTTAATTAATGATTTTTGTTTAAATTAACCTTTTTCATTGAAAAATGAACTTTTTTTTGAAATTTGTCTTTTTCGTTGACTTGAACTACTTTAGATTTAAAATTATTATCTGTTTTAATTGAAATATCAACTATTCCAGGTAAAAAAAGTTATATATAGTTTATATAATGGACAAAAACACTGATATTCTTAATTTTTGTTAAACAGACAAATGAGCAAATATCATAGTCGTTTTCAACGTTTTCGCTTGGGATTACATTTTTCGTCAGGAATTCACCTCTTTTGGTTAAAAATTAATGTACTTTGTAGAAAATTAAACAATTTTTTTTAAAAGTCATTTTTTTGGTCTAAGATTCTTCATTTTAGTTGAAAATCTTTTTGCTTAAAACTGTATTTTTAACCAAAAGTTTCACTATTTCAGTTGAAGATTAATCATTTTAGTTAAAAATTCATCTCTTTTGTTGAAAATTCGTTTACTTTTTTGGTTGAAAATTAATTTTTCAATTAATCTTCTTGAATGAAAATGAAACTATTTGATTAAAACTTCATCAACTTTCTTGAAAATCTACCAAATTTTGTTAAAAAGCAATCCAGGGTGATTCTAGGTAATCCAGAGTAATTCTGTAAATAGAGGTAATTCAGGATAATCCGCTTTAATTCGCAGTAATCCTCCTCCGCTGGACCGCATTTTCCAGACTTATTTCCCGCTCTTACTTCCTCTTTCGACTTTTTAGCCGGATGAACTTGCACTATTATGGATCATCCCTTAGAAGCTTTTAATTTTTTGCGATGATGCCTCTTTATAAAATGAGATACGAGAGAGAGAGAGAGAGAGAGAGAGAATTTATGATCGGCGCCGTGATGATTCCAATGTGTCGAAATTTTTACTTTGTACTAAATGCCGGCGGCGGAAGTTCTTCGAGGAGTCCCTTGAGACAGTTCCTCTTTCTCTAAAATCATTGGTATCGTGTCCAAGGAGGCAGCATGGGCTTGCGAAGAGTGCTAAGTGCTCAGCTGTTCGAGACTTGTCAACCGAGTGTTGCAGTTGGCATTTTGGGATATAGTCGTGTTCCTATCTCTTCCGAATGGAAATATCACTTTCTCTCTTTCTCCCTTTCAGCTTCATTCTGAATATACCATCGATTTCTAAACTGGAATATGTTACTGTCATTTCACATAAATCAAAGTTACACTTCAATGTTTGACATTTCCCAACATCCCGCTTCTCGCGCATCTTTATTTTTCCATGCTCTAGAGTCTAGGGCGCAACAATTGTCCGACATTTCAGTATTCTCTAATTCTATTTAGGATATTGTCCGGAAAGTTGTTCGAATTTACACAAAAATAAATTCATTTTTTTTATTTGAAAAACTGATATGTGGAGGTGGCCCAAGCCCCATGAAGTTTGACACGTATTTCCCATAAGAAAAAAAGACTCAGCATTTCTCTTCTCAATTAGCTATAGTGTACGAATGAAAGATTACTTTTTAAATATGACCCCCTTAAGTCTCTTTGATAGGACCCCCCAAAAAAACCCATTAGTATTTTGGCCCTAATTATGCTTATATTACGGGGTTTTTTTATGCAAAGTATTTCTAATACATAAAATACTACTTTAAACTGATAATTGGATGTTTACATACATTGTTTAAACAATTTATTATTGTTTTAGCTATTCTCTCTTTTAATAAATTTAGAAATTCAAGGCTTTTTCCGAATTTTTAAACTTATTCTCATTTTTTATTAGAGTTGGGTAATAATTGGTTCAAGTTAACAAACATAATTGTTCAAAAAATATACTATTCTTTTTAATAATATTCTTTTTGAATAATGCTAGAAAGTTGCGGTGTTTTTTTTGATATATTATATTCAACCTTTTGTCCACTTTTTACTCAAAGCGAGGTAATAATTGCTGCAATTTAAAAAACCTAATTGTTTCCAAAAATTAATATTTGTTGTAACCATCTTCTTCAATAGTTATGCTAGATAGTTGCGCTTTTTCAGAAATTTTTATTTTTTTTCCTTTTTTCAGTCAGAGTGAGGTAATAATTAATGCAATTTAGTAAGCATAATTGTTTGAATAAATTATAATTGTTTATAACTAGCTTCTGCATTAATGCTAGATAGTTGCGGTTCTTCTGAAATTTTTATCTTTGTATCCACTTATTACTTAGTGAGGAAAATTAATCTGCTTTGTTGAAAGTTGATTTATTTTGTTGAAAAATCGTTTTTTTTTAGTTGAAAATTAATTTTTTATGTAGAAAGTTAATTTTTTCGGTTAAAATTCTATTTTTTCAAATGAAAATTGAACCAATTCAGTTTAATATTTGATCATTTTTTAGTTGGAATTCGTGTATTCTGTTAAAAATTCGTATTTTTTCTAAAGAAATTTATTCTGATTGGTTGAAAATGTACATTTTTTGTTTGAAATTTCACTATTCGTGTTCCAGATTCATCTTTTTAGCTAAAAATTCATTTCTTTGATTGAAAATCAATTTTATTAAATAAAATTTTAACTTCCCGTTAATTTTTTTTTATACTTAAACTATTTGTTTGAAAATTCGTGTTTTTTTATTAAAGATTAAACTATTCCAGTTCAATATTAATCCTTTGAGCCCAAAATTCTTTGTTTTGTTTTGTCAAAAATTAATGTTTTAAGTTGAAAATTTAACTTCTATTTTTTTATTGAAAATTAAATGTTTCTGTGCACATTAACCATTTGTTTTTAACTAACAATTTAATTATTTTGCTCAAAATTGACACTATTTTGAATATCCCAAACGAGCACCAGGCCTGAATGTTTCATTTTCAAGCGTTTTATTTTTCTTCATTTTTCAATTGCTCAATGTAAGAAGAATTCAATAAAAAAATGCCCGAGTATTGCCTTCCGGTAAAATATTTCGCACTGTAATTTTCTCTTCCGGTATATATTATTTTACCGCATTTCAATTTTCTCTTCCGGCATATTTGATCCTCAATCTAATTGAATTCTAAAGAATGCAAAAGAATACCAAAAAATTCAAAAGAATTTATGATAAATTCCAAAAAAATGCAGGGTTCATTCCAAGGGAGTAAAATTCCTTTTTGCCATCCTGCAAACGATCCGGCAATTTCTGTGGACACTTTTTCAATTTTCCCACGGATTTTATGTTTATTATTATTTTTTTTTATTACCATTTTATTTATTATTATTTCGAACAAGAATGTTAAACAAAATTTTTGGCACCTTGATGTCAAATTTCATACTTTCGTGATAATTAGAAGAAAATTTATAATATATTCCGTGTATTTGAACAACTAAAGGTTCAATTTGAATAAAGCACATTTTTAATATTTTAAAATTGTGAATATTGATTCTTACAGACAACTACTTTCTTTTTGTGGCAAGAATTCGTCTTTTTTAGTGAAAAAAGTAATCTAATCAGTTTAAACATTATCTGTTTGGTCAAAAATTAATTTCTTTGGTTGAAAATCGAACTATTTTATTGAAAATTCATTTTTTTAAATTTATTCTTCGAAGTAAGAGTGTAAGTGTTCTCTTTTTGGTTGAAAATTAATATTTTGTTTTTTGTTAAAAATGCATGTATTATGTGAAAAATTTGTCTTTTTTTGTAGCAAATGAATCATTTGAGTAAAAAATTTAAACTATTCAGTGGAAAATTAATTGTTTCAATTGAAGATTCATCATTTAAGTTAAAACCTTCACTTCCTTAACTCTTCTTTAACGGAAAATTTAAATATTATATTTTTATGGGAAATTTATCTTCTTTGATAGAAATTTAATCTTATTGGTTGGACATTCTTCTGGGTTAAAAATTGAACTATTTCGTTAAAAATGTATTTTTGTAACTCAAATATAACTATTCTCTTTTTAATTGAATTTAACATTGTTACCTGAAAATTAGGATATTTTTTGTTGAAAGCTCGTCTTTTTGCGTTGAAAGTCAACAATTTGATTGAACATATCATTATTTAGTTGAAGATTCATCATTTTAGTTGAAAATTCACTTATTTAACTGAAAATGTAACTATTCTATTTTTTGTTAAAAATTTATCTTTTTCATGGGAATTGATTATTTTCGTTAAAAATGAAAGTATTCCCTTGAAAATTAGTTTTATTTAGTTAAAAATTAATTTTTAAGGAAAATTGAATGCTTCTGTTTATAGGTTAAAAATCAACTTTTTCAGGAAAAATTAATTCTTCTGTTTCTGGTAAAAAATTCATTTGGGTCTGCAAGAATACATTTGTTTCTTGTATGAATATTATTGGTCTTTTTTGGTGAATAATTATTCTTTTGGGTTGAAAACTCAACTATTTGGTTAACAATTTATTTCAGATTCATTATTTTAGTTAAAAATGTAACTTTTTTGTTAAATATTCTTTTTCTCATTGAAAATTCTGTTTCTTTTATTTCAAAATTAATGTTTATAACTAAAAATGTAACCATTCCATTTTTAATTAATAATTTATTTATTTTGTTGAAAACTTGTTTTTTTTTTTTAGTTGAAAACTCAACTTTTGTTCAAAAATTCATACTTTGGGTTGAAAACTCAACCTTAAAAAAGTTTTAAAGAACATTTTCGGAACACGGTCTAAAAAATTTTCCAATATCAAAATTTCAATAAAGCACATTTTAAATCTGAACTTTTGCTTATTCCAAGGTTCCCCTATTGCAAGGCTCTTACTTTCGGATATTCCAACCGGCGAATCTCCTTTACCTCCCACCGTTGTCCCTGTATGGTCTTGCTTGCGCCAGTGGCTGACCAATTAAAAAGAGGCTCGAAAAACGGGAAGTACAAAATCACTTGAACAAAAATAACCCCGCGGCTCGTGGTAGAGGTGGGGCCCCCTGCAGACTTGGAATATTCGAACGCCTACGTGTATCGCCCTTGGAATAAGTAAGAGTTCACTGTATACGAAACTCTCGCTTTCAGGTCGAGGGTTGCCTTCAAGTAACCTTGGACTGAATTTGAGGGCATAAAAACGTAAACAGTCAGGGCTGCCTGAACCGTTTTCAATTGCATTGCATGCTATTGCACAATATACTTGACTCAGTACTCGCGCACTGCGGCCCTTTCAAGTTGACTGTCGCAATGAAAGCGAGAATTTGGTGTATTTCAAAATTAGAAATTCTTGATTCTTACAAAAATGTTGTTGTTGTTGCAGAACTGGCACCTATTGAAAGAGGATTTCGAGTGTGACAATTTGTGTGCATCGCTAGTGAAGATAAATGTGATACAAAGTATTAAATAATAGTTGTCGGGATATTTTGAACTCAACTAAAGTTTTAGTGATATTATAATATAAAAACTTAAATATTAAAAAGTATATTAGCTGGATAAAGAATATTTGACATTCGGAATGAACGTCATGTAGAGTTTAAAAAAAAGTTAGTGTCTGAAAAAATTAGACGTGGCTTGTGTAAGTGTCTTCGAAATTGGATTAGCTTTCTTCATTTATAAAGTTCCCAAGTGTTGTTGGAGTTAATTTAAAAATTGGATCCAAATCCATAAATGTGGAGGGCCTGACAGCTTATTGGGAGGAGGAGCAGCGTCGAGTAAATGCTGCTGCAAGCCTCTTTATGAATTACTCGACTATAGCTGACCGAAGCAAGATGGTTTCCCATATAATTGCAGTACCTGGGGTAAGTCAAAAAAGTTTATATATTTTTATTAATTTTATTCACTATGGAATCAGCCGCCCTCGAGCTCACCACACTATTTACACCATTTGACACTTTTTAAAAGCGATAACACTATTTTTCTACTACAGGGAAGTATATCTTGTTTTAAGTTCCCCATACGCGGTTATTTTAAATTGCGCAGTTCCGAAACCTCTCACCGCGATCCCTGTACGCTCTCCACGGCATCATTGGCTGACTAATTAAAAAGGGGCCCGAAGAGCGGGAAGCCCTTGTTGGTTTAAATTGAGCACATAAGCATCGCATCATGGGAATTCATACCAATTTTTCGAGAAAGTATTCTAAATGTAGAAGTAAGTCATAAATATACGAATAGTAATATTTGTCAGGCTTATAATATATTTTCTGAGTCATGTTCCATTCTTTTGTCGATCGAAGGTCTTTCAGTGACGAAATAAAATTAAATATAAAAAATTCAACCTTTGTGTATCAGGTCGGGTACTCTAATATCAAATTTCGGACAGTTGATTGTATTTTATGAAACTGAAAGGAATTCAACCAATTGACGGTATTTATTGATTTCAATTCGACCCGCGCTTATCAGCACATGCGCAATTGTAAAATCTGCTTACAGCACGCACATTGATACAAGGCCGAGGCAGCCAATGAGCGACGCTGGAACAAAATTACCTGAAAGTCGCGGTTGAGGTGGGGGAACCTCCAGCCTCAAAGTTATCGACTGGCCCTGAGAAAAAGCGAGACTTGACTGTATTTTGAAAAATTGACACTGAAAAAACTATTTTCAAATGAAAAAAATTAATTTACAACCAAGAAGGTTTTTTCAGTTTATAAAAAAATTCGATGTTATGAAAAAGATTAAATTTTAAATCACATTTTAATTTTATTTAAAAAAGAAGTTTAACGATAAAGCCCTCATTTTTAAATATTATTACGTGTTAAAAAAAAATAAATATCTTTAGAAATGCGGACGATTGTTTAGAACATTTTATCCGAAATTTTTTAATTGAGCAACTTTCAATTAAACAAACTTAAAATGTTTCAAAATTTGTACGACATTCAAAAGCATCCCTCTATGAGGAAGCAAAAGAGAAGGACAACAAATTTAAAAAAGTAAGCTTTTTTATTTGAAACAGTAACTTTACATTACTAAATTGAACTATTTTGTTACAAATTGCTTTTTCTTCTTTCTGAAAATTAATTTTTTTTGTACTGAACACTCAACTATTATATTTTTCTTTTAAAATTTGTTCTTTATGGTAGAAAAATAATCTTCTTGATAGAAAATTCATCTTCTTTGTTTAAAATTCAACAGTTTAACTGAAATTTATTTTCTCTCTTTTGAAAAAATATTTTTTAGTGGAAAATTCGACTACATTAAAATTAAAATCCTTTTTAGTTAAAGGATCAACTAATATATTTTTACGTAAAGACTCATCTTTGTTGGATGAAAATTCAACTATTTAATTAAATATATTCTTGATATTTTGTGTGTGTTTGGTTAAAAGTACATTTTTTTAACTAAACATTTAACTTATCCTGTTGAGACATTAATTCAATTTTTATGTTGGAAATTAATTTTTTTTAATAGAATATTTAACTATGCCAGTTGAATATTCCATCATTTTAATTGAGAATTCATCTCATTGGCTGAACATTTATCTCTTTGGTTAAACATTCATTTTTGTCACTGAAAATTGAACTGTACAATTATTGGTTGATACTTGATCTTTTTTAGTTGATAATTCATGTATTTTGTTGAAAAATCGTCTTTTTTGTTAAAAATTATTCTGCTTGGCTCAGAATTCATCGTTTTGGTTGAAAATTCAACTACAGTGAAACTCTTCTATAGCGCCGATTTCGGGGCTGACGGTGGGTGGGAACTAACTCATTATAGCCCGCTCCGCTTTTGTTTATTCATGCCTGACTGCTCGCCTGAGTGGCAGCCGCAGATCCCGCGCACCCCGCACAGCACCTGTTACACCTACATGCGGCGCGGCGTCAATTCTCGGAAGGGCTATTGAAGGGAGGGCTATTAAAGAGTTTCACTGTACTGCAGTTTAAAATGAATACTTTTTTGTTTAAAGTTTAACTATTTGGTTAAAAATTGATTTTCTTAGTTGAAAATTGAACTAGTTACACCATTATGCTATTTCCCTTTCGGGGTAGGCGTGACTCACTCAGTGGGGGAAAGGAGTAGTGTGTGGAAGGGATAGAGAATTTTCAGATTAATCCAGAATTCTCGTTTTATTTATGTAAATAACACGTTCGTTCCGCAACACTGCTCCGACCCAGGTTGCTGATCTCTGATTGAAAATTAATGATTTTTTGAAAAATGGAATTTTTTGGTAGAAATGTATCTTATCTAAAACTTCATCTTTTTGGTTAACAACTTATTCTAGTTAAAGATTGATTAGCAGTTAAAAATTCATACTTTTGTTTAAAAATTCAATTACTTGCTTGAAAGTTAAAATCTATTGTTGAATTTAACTGTCTTTCAGTAAAAATTAAAATATTTTGTGGTTGAAATAGAAAATACAACATTTTTCGTACAGAATTTATGTTTTTTGGATTGAAGATTTAATTATTCGTAAAATGAGATATTTGCTTAAAAATTCGTTTTTTCCATGGCTGAAAATTAACTTTTTTAATGAAAATTTTACTAATCCATTTAAAACTTGAACTATTTTGTTGAAATTTTGGTTGTTAAACATTTTTCACCCTTTGTTTGAAAATTCGACTATTCCAGTTAAATATTCATAATTGTATTTAAGAAATCATATTTTTTTAATTTAACTATTCCAATAGAAGATTTATCATTTTAGTTGAAAATTGTTCTTTTTGATTTGAAATAAAACTGCTTGGTTGAAAGTAAAACTCCTTTGTTAAAAGTTCATCTCTTTGGTTAAAAATCTAACTAATTTTTAAAAAATTAATAATTTCAATGAATTTTTTAAATTGCAAATTTAGTTGAAAATTCATCTTATCGGTTATCTTGTCATATTTCGAGATTTTTCAATTGAAATAGTAGAAAAAAATCTCTTTAGCCCCAAAAATTCTTTAGCTCAATTTTTTTTTTATTTCAAATTTCTGGAGACCTAAGTTTCATTGATTTATGATTATTTAACATAGTATATAGTTAACCTTATATTTCTTGTAAACCATGCACTTTTTAAAAATTTGATTATTGGGTTCTTTAAAACAAAAAACAAAATAAAAAGGGTATTTGCAGCGAGAAATGTTTATTTATGACACACGCTTATATTGGAGACGTCACTTTTCTGCATTATCTTGTGGATGAGGAACGAATGAACCCGATAGACGAGGAGAGGTCGCGGCCTCTGAAAATTTCGCAACGAGTGGAACTGCGTCTTCATATGTAATAACTTTTTAATGATTTCAGGAATGGCTCCTTTGCGACATAGTTTTTCTTCAAATTTTCCTTTATTGCAGGGCCATATGTCAGAGGAACCAGAAAACAATATTTTTTAAATTCATTTTTAATATTAAAAATAGGGTTATATTATTTATTACTCAGAGCGAAGTTATTCAATGAATGGAAATATCAAGGTTGATACAGGACAGCGAATGTCAGCGAATTTCGTTTAAATGTTTTTCGTTTTCGTTAAAAATTTACCTGTTTTAATAGAAATAACATCTTCGTTTGTTACAAATCACAACCCTTCAGTTAAAAAATAATATGTTTTGATTGAGGTTTCAACTACTTAGTTAAACATGGAACTACTTTATTAAATATTCATTTTTTTATTATTCATTATTTTAGTTGAGAATCTTTTTTTTCAAAATTTAACCATTTTATTGGAATTTTTTTTTAATTTAATTTTTCTTAGTGAAAATTTATCTGTTCCATATTAGGTTGAAATTTTCTCTTCTATAGTTGAATATTCAAGTACTATTTGTTTTAAAAGTTCCTGAATTTTGTTGAAAATTCGTCTTTTGTGGTAGAATATTACTCGTCATGGTAACTATAGTTAATAATTTTGGTTAAAAAATTAGTTCTTTAGTTGAAAATTTATTTATTTTTTAAAATGTACTATTAGGTTGAAAATTCCTTTAAAAAGCAAATATATGTTTGAAAAATAATGTATTTTTTTTATTTAATCTTTTTTGGCAGATTTTTTTCAGCTGAAAATTAAACTCTTTCATTTTTAGTCGAGAATGTACCTTTTTGATAGAAATTTGATCTTCTTGGTTAAAAATTCACCAGTGTGGTTGAAAATGTTAATATTTCGTTAAAAATAATTTTTTTCTGAAAATTTAACAATTTTATTTTATGTTAAAAACTTATCTGTTATAGACGAAAATTTAACTATTTTGTTGGAAGTTTATCTGTTTCGTTGCAAATTTACCTATTTCGTTAAAAATGTATTATAATTGGTTTACAATTAATTTTTTATTGCAAATGTATTTGTCTTATGCGAAAATTCAACTATTTTGTTGAAAATCGATGTTTTTGGTTGAAGATTCATATCTTTGGTTGTAAATTAACTTCTTTAACATTTGAAAGTATTTTGCTGAAAATTAATTTTATTTGGATGAGAATTAATTTTTTACTGAGTATTCATATATTCTCTTGTCTTTTAAATATTCTATATCTTTGGTTAAAAATTTATCTATTTGGTTAAAATCACATATATTCTGTAAAAATCTGTAGAAAATTTATGTACATTGTTGAAAATTTGTCTGTTAGAAATTTCACTTTTTCAGTTAAAACTCTTGGGTTGAGATTGAACTATTTTGTTGAAAACTCATGTATTCTGTATGTAGAAATTATGTAGAAAATTCATCTTTTGGTTTGAAAATTCAACTATTTTGTTAAAAACTCGTATTTTTTGTGAAAAATGAATTATTTTAACTGAAAATGTAACTATTCTATTCTGGCTTAAAAATTTATCTTTTTTACTTAAAAATCCATTTATTTCGTTGAAAACTCGTGTTTGTGAACTGGTAATTTATATTTTTTGGCTGAAAGTTCAACTTTCTGGTTAAAAAATATTATTTTTTTGATTGGAAACTCAACTGTTTTACAGGAAATTTATCTTTTTGTATTCAGGTTGAGGATTTAACTAATTTATTGAAAATTCATATTTGTGGGTTGAATTTAACGGTTTTTGATTGAAAATAAAAATATTTTTTTGTGGAAATATCAACTATTAAACTTTTTGTTGAAAATTCATTTTTTTAATTGAAAATTTATCACTTTGGTTGAAAATTAATTTTTTTAGCTGAAAATGTAATTCTTTTATTTTTGATTCAAAATTCTGTATGACTTGCCACTAAAATTTTAAAAATACACATTTAGAAACAAAAGTTTATTTTGTATTCACATTATTCTTCTGTTAGACGTAAGTTTTTCTTTTTCTAGCAACAAATTTCTAACGCTAAGGAAAAATCAATAATTGGTAATGAAAAAGTCAAGGAATTTTGAAGATTGGTATATATAGTTTATCTGCATGGTTGAAATGAATGAAATAATGAACAAGGTCAATTTATAGAGGTTTAACCTTACACTTGATGGAAAAAATCAATGGGTATTATATTGCCTTGCTTCGAGTTCGCATGTACTTATATAATTTTTAAATCAATTTTTTTATGTGCGTAAGATCCACATTATTATTTTATTTGACGGGCAAACATGTAATGAAAACGTTACAGAAACTGATTTTCGTAAATATCCTTTTTTTCTGAAATAAAAGTCTGTTAAATTTAAATTTACATTTTTTGTATGCGTCAATTAATTCTCTTCCTCAGCAGAGTTTTTTCCTGGTCGGCGCCTAAGTTCTGAAATAATGCATCAGATGACTTCCAAAATTTTTTTATCGTTCCGTCGCGGAGACAGAATACGCACGAGCTTGGATTGCCCAAAATAAAATAAGAAAACTGTGATATATAATGAGGCCAAAATGTTTCATACAGAAACATTTCGAGGATTTTATTCAATAATATCGACTTGAAAATTGAAGTTTAAAAAAATGAAAAGATTTCTCGATTTTTTTATCTTGACTTCAACTTCTGGCATGACCAAGGAAAGTTGTAGAAAAAAATTTAAATGTATATCATACAATCCTTTATGTCTTATCTTTCATTAAATCCAATCAAATTTTTAAAATCTTCATGGGTTCCCATAATATGAATAAAAATGTCGAAGGGGGTTCGCCTCGGGCTGCAGTCGACGTAACCAGCCCGGTCGACAGCAGTGATCGCCGACAGAAGCCCGACGCTGACATGTTTGGACATTTTTAGTCACATTTCGGAAACCCTTAAAGATTTTTTAAGTTTAATCGGCTTCAATTTAATACAAGCCTTTAAAGAATGTGTGGCATACATTTCAAATTTTTGCTGCCATTTTTTTGGACCATACCATAAGTTTAAAGTCGTGGTACTGAAATCGAGAAATTCTTGCATTAAGAAAAAAAATCTCATGTGTATATTCTCTTTGAAAGGTCATAAATATATTTATTAGGGGTCATTCGAAGCGGAATTTCATTAAGTTTTCAACCAATTTGAAAAAAAAACTCTTGCCCCTTTTTCGAACGAGTAATCACGTTTCAAAGTCAGCACTGATTTTTAATAGTGCTCGCGCGAGCCGTATCGACAATCTCCGACGGTATTGTATCTCGGGCCTCGGACTCACCACGCTACACTTTTTTAGGCAATGACTCTATTTTTATAGAATTTGATAAAAATGTCACTTAAGACATTATTTTAAAATCAACAAGACGAATTTTTGAACTAAAAAATATTTTTCAGTCAAGACAGAAAAAAACTCCACCAAAAATATAAATTTTTAACCAAAGCAATTAATTTTCTATTAAAAAAATTAAATCTTAATAAAATACATCGATTTTGAACCAAATAGTTGAATTTAAAACCCAGAAGATAAATTTTCTACCAAAAAGACGAATTTCTACCAAAAATACGAATTTCTAACAAATATATGAATTTTTAATTAAGCAATTTAAACGATAGATGTGGTGTCAGTCCAAATTTTATTTGATTAATTTTTAGTTTATATTATTTTCGTTTGTAATTTTTGAAAATTAAGAGTTGATTTTTTAAACCAGAAAATATATTTTTTTTAGCAAAAAATGGAGTAGATAAATTTTCATTCTAGAAAATAAATTTTCAATAAAAAAGTTAATTTTCTACAAAAAAAGTATTAGTTTGTATTAATAGTTGGATTTTTTACCAAATTAATAAATTTTCAAGTCAGAAAGACACATTTTCTAGAAAACAGTTAAATATTCATCGGAAAATATGAATTTTCAACAAAAATGTTAATTTACAACCAATGACTTGAATTTTCAACAAAATCGTTAAGTTTTTAAAACGAATTTTTAACATGATACTGGATTTTCTCCTAAAAAGACAAAGATTTTAACAAAATACATACATTTTTAAACAAATAGTTGAATTTTCCACCAAGAAGATTAATTTGTTACCAAAATAGACCAATTTTTAACAAATTATACCAAATTTTAACTATAATACTTTTAAAAAATTGTGGTCACAAAAGAAGCAGATCAATTTTAATTGAGGAGGATTAATTTTTAATAAAAAAATGAATTTTCTACAAAACTGTTTAATTTTAGGACCGAATAGTTGACTTTTATACAACAAAATAGTTAAATTTTGAGTAAAAAAATTACTTCTTAATAAAAAAACGGTATTTTTAACTAAATTTATAAATCTTCAACCAAAAAATAAACTTTTAAGGAATTTGTTCAACCTTTAACCAAGGAGTGAAATTTCCAACAATTAATTTTTAAAGAAAAATGTAATAGTTGATATTTACACAAAAAATAGTTCAAGTACAAATAAAAAACAGTTAGATTTAACGAACAAAAATGAATTTTAATACGAATTTTTATGTATGTCAAAAAAAATTATTATTTCCTAAAAAAGAC
>NC_046663.1:48151044-48160953 GCF_010883055.1 Belonocnema kinseyi
GATCAAAGTATTTGATTTTTCTAGAAAATAGTTGAATTTTCAATCCGACAACAAAAAAGTTTATTTTTCAAACAATTATATTGTTAAACAAAAAGTTATTTCTGCAAACAAATATTTTAATGGGAAATAAAAACAGTTGGTTTTAACCAACAAATCCAAATTTTCAACAAAAAGCTTGATTTTGAAAAAAAGAAAAGATTTTCTACTAAAAAAATCAACAAATTTTCAGCTAAATGCGTTAATTTATAACCATATAATTAAACTTTCTACCAAATGGTTGAATTTTCGAGTCGAAGCTATGCATTTTTTACAAAACAGTTAAATTTTCGACCCGATAGTATGAATTATCAACAAAAAAGTTAATTTACAACCATTCAGTTGAATTTTAAACCAAAGTGGTTACATTTCAAGTCAAAAAATTACTTTTTAATAAAAAAACGAATATGCCAGTTAATTTATAAATTTTCAACCAAAAAATGTGAACAATGTACAGAAAAAGTTGAATTAAAAAAATATATATCCAACAAAATAGCTGAATTTTCAACAACAAAAATTGTTAGCCGAGAGAGAGAAAACACTTTCTATTAAATTGTGGAATTTTTAATCCAAAAAGGTGAATTTTTAACCATATATTTAAATTTTAAACCAAGAAGTATACCCTTTTAACCAAATTGTTGAATTCTCAACAAAATGTTTTAAATTTGAATCAAACAATAAAATTTTCAATCAATCAAGATGAACTTTCGATGAAAAATAATTGGATTTTCTTATTGGATTCTACATATTAGTTCAGTTGGCATTTAAGTGGAAAAATGTGAAAAAGAGAAAAGAGTGAAGCCTTTTAAAGGCTAAAGAATATCATTTTAGACAAACATGCATATTCATTTTTAATACTGGAAAAATTTATAAAGACTATCTTGACACTATCTTCTAAAATTTGTGACACCTATTTACACTATTTTCCGTGTCTAAAGTTAGGCCGAGGCCTGGTATCTTAATTTATTTAATTATTACCAAATTACCATTTTTTGTAAGACACACTATATGTAGTGAATTTAATTTATAAGGGTCCCTAAATGATTTAGTGATATTAGGCCAAAACATCCTACTTGAACTATCAGGAAGAGTCATTTGTCAGCGTCGACGACGTGATGCACTTCTTAGATAGTTGGCGATTCCACGACTACATCTTGTCACGTTTGTTAGCAGATGCAAAGAGAAATACTGTGATTCTAAAGTCTGGTTTCTGAAGTTTCAGTTTAACAAATAGGATTGCACTTTAAGAAGTTCTAAGAAATTCATTAAGGCAAATTTATTAAATTATTATTTTTGCTCTAACATGGACCTGGAGGTCTCAGACCACTTTATATACTTATATCTAATTATTTAGGTAAAAAATATTAAATTATTAAAAATTATAATTAAGTCTCGAAATAATTACGTCTTAATTTTTATATCTATAGCGATTTTCGATCCCGATTAAAAAAAAAACATACATCTGCGCAGATGTGGTTTTTTACGAGGATTTTGGTCATTCTGCAGGCCGAGTTCAGTATCGAATAGTACATGTACATTTGAAGCTCCTTCACCCGGATTCTATTTTTATTTTGAAAAAAAGTGATTATAGTTGATTATTAATATAATAATTAACAGAATACATAAACAATTGCGCAAATATAAATAAGACTTTATTAACATTTGAGAGATTTCGCACACTGGGCCAAAATGATGAAAAAATGTTCAAAATACGATTTGGGCTATAATTTTCAATCGATTTCATATTATTATTTTCTTAAATAAAGCGACTCATTTCTTAAGGGATCTCTGGACGCATATTTAAAAAAGATCATTTTTATTAATTTCATTTCAACATAAAGTTGAAAAAATATTAAATTTAAAATATCGTTGCTTTAATAACACGCAATTAATTCAAAACGATTGATGTTAGTGTGCATTATATAAATAAACATTAGCAAAGCATAATTTGATATTGTATTATAAATAAATAATCCGTTACCAACAAGTGTATTATTATAAACAATATTGAGTGATTTTCAAACATTTTGGATAGTTAGTAAATGATTAGTTATTTAAATATTTATATAAATATATTAATTTGATAGTTATTTCAATATTTCTTATTGTTATAACAAAATTTCATAAATCAATGCCCAGTTTGAGCCATTTTTGGGTGTTTGAGGTATACTTTTTTTTTAACATGTATTGTTTGACTTACGAGTTATGCTCCAGTATACTATGTTATCATTTATAACCGTGAATGTGATATTTAGAAGTCTAAAAAAAGTACCTGAATTTTGAACAAAAAATGCGATAGTGGAATTATAACAGATACAAAAATTAATTATCAGCTAAAAAAAATTTCAATTAAAGAAATGAATCTTCAATTAATAAAATTAATTTTTAATCAGATAGTTCAATTTTCAACCAGAAAAATTAAATTTCTACCAAGAAAGAAAAATGGCCTTTTTGAACAAAGAATTGAAATTTTAACTAAAATATATAATAGTTAACTTTCTCAGTAAAAAGAATTAATTTTCAACTAATTAAAATACATTTTCAAAGAAATATAGTTAAATTTTCAATCAAACATGTGAATTTCTAACCCATAGGATTAAATTAACGTCAAAAAAGGTCAATTTTCGAAAATAAATAGAATAGTTGAATTTTTAGTTTAAAAAATTAATTTTCAATCAAGGAAATGGATTTCCAAACAAATAATAATTTTCTACCAGAAGAATAATTCTCTAAAAAAAAAGGATTAATTGTGAACGACACACATTAATTTTCATCCAAGTATTTGCATTTTTAACCAAAAATGTTAATTTCTGACAGTAGTTCCACTTGCAACCGAGGAGTTGAATTTTGAACCGAAAAAAAATTAATTGCTAACGAAAACTGTAATAGTTGATATTTCAACCAAAAAAGGTTTTGATTTAAAATCAAAAGCCGGTTGAATTCAACCAAAAAAGATAATTTTTCGACAAAATTTTTAATCCTCATCTAAAAAAGATGAATTTTTAACTAGAAAAAATATATTTTTCTACCAAAGAAGATGAACTTGGAATAATAGTTTAAATAAAATTTGAATTTCATTTGTAATACTATTAAAACGTTAGGTTCGCAAAATGTAAATTTGGTTTAGAAAATAAAATTAAACAGAATTAAATTATAACTTAAAAAACTGTGTTGCACTAGTCAGTATTTAACAGTTATCAAGTTGCATTGTCATAAAGAATATAACTAAATGAATATATTTCTTGCACTAAATTAATTTATCTAGGATCATTTAGATTTAAAATGTTTAAATGCTCTAGAATTACAAGTTTGGATGGCGCATGTCTGTAGCAATAATAACTAATTGATTCAGTATTCATTTATTTCAAATTGTACAGTTCCGTCACCTCCCACCACGACCCGTGTACTGTCTCTCCCGCGTCAGTGGCTGACCAATTAAAAAGAGACCCGAAGAGCGGGAAGTCGTCATGGGAATGCATGATGTGCAAATGCGTATACAAACTTACAGCCCGCGTACCGATGCAAGGTCAGGGCATCTAATAAGTGTCGTTTGACAAAAATCACCCGATGACTCGCGCTAGAGTTGAGGGCCCCCTTCCAGCCTTGAAATACGCAAATGTTGACGTATTTTGGCCCTTGAAATAGATAAGAGGTCACTGTATTTGTATGATTAAACCAAATTTTCAGGTTCTTTTGGTTCAAGAAATATTTTTTCTGAGTGCCTAAAGTTTTAAACAGTTAAGTAAAGTTTCCCAAACTTATGCACTGAGAAAAAATGTTCTTGAACCTAAATAACTGTTTTGTTGGATGCATAGAAATTTGTCTAAATCAAGTAAATTTGGTTGATTCTGTTAAATTGTTTTTTGAGTCTGTGTTTCGTGTATATTTTCTTTTTCCTGTATGAGGCAAAAAGATAAAAAGACGGCAAAAGGCGAAAAATAAAAATGTTCTATAGGGGCCATTTTTATATGGAAGTCGACATATACTAATCAGATCCCAATGTTATATTGCTATATTCTCTGGGACATACTTCTTTATGCAAACTAGAGTTGCAATCCGAATGGCAAATTAACGATCCACCGAGATCGTAAGTTTCGCATGACATAATACGGATGTCACAACACTCTGCCGTTGTTTATAAGCTTCCTGCGATGAGACTTCAAACATCACCAGCCAAAGCAAAAGCTCCCAACTAGAGTACTACTCCACATCTGTATTCGTCTTATTTCTTTGGGAGCTTCTGTAAACTACAGGAACAATTTTGTCCATACCCCCCCACCCTCCTCGATGCTACATTTTTCCTGTTTCTTTCAGACCGAAAATAAAAATACAAATTATTAGATTAAATTTTTTTTTTCGAAACCATGTGAGGGGGAAACAAATCCTAAAAAGGCGGACCAGCGAAGGTAAATTTTCTGAATTGGATAGGATTACTATGAATTACATACAAGTATGATAGATTGCTTCTATGTTAGACTCATGCAAATTTTTAATCAATAAGGATAAATTGTTAAACAAAATGTTTTAAATTTTCAATTAAGTAGATTAACTTTTAATTCAATAGTTTAATTTTCAACTAAGAAAGATGAATTTTCAACAAAAAATGGAAAAGTTACATTTTAAGTTGAAAAAATAATTTCTTACAAAAAAAAACAACAGAATAGTCTAATTTTCAGTTAAACTTTCAACCAAAAGGCAGTGACTTCTAAAGAAAATGGTTAAATTTTAACCAATAAATGTATTCTTAATGAAGCAATTCAACTTTCAACCAAGCACATGAATTTTCGAACCATATATTAATTTTCTACCAAAAAGACAACTTTTTATCAAAATACATAAATTTTCAACAAATAGTTAAATTTTCTATTAAAAATAACAAATATATTAAAATTTTAACTTTCAATGCAAAGAGAACGAATTTTCAACTAAGAAAAATAAATTGTCATTCTTTTCACAATTAAATATTTAAATGTCTAGTTAAAAAAATTAATGTTTAACTAAAAAAAAAATTTTTTTTAACACCATAGCTAAGTTTTCAAACAAACCATTTTAACAAAAATCAAGAATCTTCAACCAGAAAAATGAATTTTAAGCAAAGTAATTCGATTTTTAGATAAATTAATTAATTATTAAGAAAAAAAAGAACTTTCAACAATATAATTAAACAGATTCCAGTTGTTTTAGTTACTACATTTTATTTAATAACTAAAATAATTTTTAATACAAAATGGAATAGCTTATTTAAAGTAAAGAAAATTAATTTTCAAAATAAAAACAACAAAATTTCAACAAGATGGTTTAAAAATATTCGGTTTACCAATGTAAATTATTCCGAATTACCTGGAATGCTCTGGATTACAAGTTAATTACCTGAATTATCTAAATTACTTCGAATTGTCTGGATTACAAATGGGTAACTTGGATTTTGGAATTACTTAGAATTTTTCGGTTATATATGTTGTACTCTAGATGAAACCGTATTACAAGTGGATTTCTGTGAATTGGAAGTGGATTACACTAGATTAGAACACGGTTACTCTGGAAAACTGGGATTACTTGAATTACTCCAAATTATACTGGATGAAACTTGTTTTTTTTTTGGAACTGAAAAATAGGTCTTTTATAAAAATTCATTTTTTTCTTTTAAAAATTCAATTTTTGGTATAAATTCAATCTTTTTTTGGTCAAAATGCAAGTGTTTGGTTGAAAAGTAATCTATTTTTGTTAAGGATTCAACTTTTTTTAAATACATATGTATGTTTTCATGTTGAGTCCAACTGCATTTAATTTAAAATTAAACTATTTTGTTGTTGAAATATCACCTATTACATTCAACTTTAGGTAAAAACCCATTTTTTTAAAACTCTGATTGCAAATTTTACTATTTTATTGAAAATAAACCTTTGTATTGAAAATTCATTTTTTTGGGCTAAATATTCAACTGTTTTGTATAATATGCGCCTTTTTTAAAATTTCACAGTTAGGTTGACATTTTTTCCTAAATGAAAATTGAGAATTCCTATTTTTTATTTGAGAATACAACTGTTCAGTTGAATATTAACCTGTTTTGGTTGAGGTTTCAACTATTGGGTTGATTTTTTTTAAAAATTCAATTGTTTTTAGTTTGGAATTAAAATATTTCTAGTTTGAAGTATTAAATATTACATTTTTCTTAGAGAATTTATATCTTTACTGGTTGATACTTCAACTACCTGGTTGAATGTTGAAATGCTTCGTTGAAAGTTGATTCACTTTGTCCGAAAATTAACTTTTTGAACTAAGAATTTAGCTATTACATTCTTGATTGAAAATGCGTATTTTTTCTTGAAATTATCAGACTTTGATAGACAATTCAACTTTGAGGTTGAAAATGAATTTTTGGTTGAAAATTCGTCTTCTTATGGTTTAAAAAGTCATATCTTTTGGTATAAAATTGATGTATTATATTTGAAAATTGAACTATTCTGTTGAAAATGCAATATATTTCGACTTTATTTCTTAGAAATATGGTACGTACATAATTTTTTTCAAAAAGAATTTATTCCCTTATTTTCATGAAAAATTACCCTAATTTCCCCTGTTTTGAGATAATTTTGAGTTGTAAAGTCTGCAATAGGTTATTAATCATATTTATAATAAACAAATTTGTTTTTGACATAGGATTTGCAACAAGGGAATGGTAACCTAGGCTCTGCTGGACTCAACAGCCTGCAGGATTCTCCCCATCCTGTCAAAATTAAACAGGAGCCTTACCAGCTGTCTCCAACTTCGACACTTCCCTCTATCCATCAAGGTAACGTTACAAAATGTTTTCCTTGTCGTCATGTCTTGTCATCAATACGTTTTCTGATCTGTTAAATATCCTACATTCAAGCTTCATGAGGACTGCTCATTATTTATGATAAACAATAATAATAAGGGTATCATAGTAACTTTCCATTTACAATTGAACAATATTTTCTTTCTGAAAAATTATCTAATTTTTTGATTTTATTTCAATTATGAGCTTAGTCCTAAATGCGTTGCAGCGGAGGTAGATTACTCTAGATTATATTGGATTACTCCGGATTATTTAAGTGTACAAAATTACTCTGGATTATCTGTGAATACTTCAGATTCCATATGATTACTCTGGATTACATAAAATTAATCAAAAAAATTGTTGATTTATTAAAAAAGTAGATGAACATTCAACCAAATAGTTGAATTTTCAACCATAATAAGAAAATTAATTTTCTGCCGAAAAAGACGAATTTTCAACAAAGTACATAAATTTTCAACGAAGTAGTTGAATTTCCAACTAAGAAAGATCAACTTTCCACAAAAAATAAATTAGTTGAATTTCTAGAATAGTTAGATTCTTAATTGAAAATTAATTTTCAACTCAGAAAATAAGAAAATTGCTAAATTGTCAACAAAGTAGAGGAACTTTGAACAAAATATTTATATTTTAAACCAGAAAAATTAATTTTCTACCGAAAAAGACGAATTTTCAAAAAGTGCATGCATTTTCGAAGAATCAGTTGAATTTTCAACTAAAAAAGATCAATTAACAGTTCAAAACTGAAATTTCAAGAAAAAAAGGATTTTTGAACAAAATAGTTAAATTTTTAAACAAAGATATGAATTTTGAACTAAAATGATGAATCATTGACTGAAATAATTACATTCTCAGTTAAAAATCATTTTGAACCAAAAACCACGATTTTTCAATAAATTAGTTTAATTTTAAATCAAAGAGGTGAATTTACAACTAAAATGAAGAATCTTTATTAAAAATGATTATTTTAACCAAAACAGATTTTCATTTTAAATCCAAAACAGTTAAATTAAACTAAAGAAGATAATTCGTCTTTTTTTTGTTGAAAAGTCATCCCTTTTGGTACAAAATTGATGTATTTTATTTGAAAATTGCTCTATTGTGTGGAAAATGCAATATATTTTGACATTAAAGAATCTTTTACTCCGAACGAGATCAATTCTTAAGGAAAAATGTAATTGTTGATATTTTTAGTAAAGTCGATTTTAACTTTAATTAAAAAACGGTTAGTCAACCAAAATATATAATGCTTCAATAAAATAATGGAATCCTTAGACAGAAGTACGAAATTTCAACAAAACAGTTGAATTTTCAACTAAAAATAATACTTTTTAACAAAAATATTCATTTTCCAACAAAGTTGATTATATTTTAATCATATGTTGGAAGTTTCAACCAAAACATGTTTTTTAACTAAGAAGATCAATTTTCTGCTGAGAAATATATACGAATTTTCAACAAAATACATGCATTTTCAAAGAAATAGTTGATTTTTCATCTAAATAAAAGAGATAATTTTTCAACAAAAATAAAGAATAAAAAACAAGTTGTTAAACTACAAAAAAAAACGAATTTTTAATTAAAAAAGATAATTTACCAGTTGAACATGGAACATTCAAATTTAAAGTTAAAAAAATAATATTCAATAAAAAACAAAACAATTTTGAACAAAATAGTCAAATTTTTCTCCAAAATAGTTCAATTTAAAAAAGAACATGAATTTTGAAGCAAGAAGATTAATATTTTTCCAAAAAATAGAAATTCTTAACAATACATGAATTATCGCCCAAATAGTTGAATTTTTAAGCAAGAGGCTTAATTTCCGAGAAAAAAACATTTCTACCAACAAATTAGTTTTTAACTGAATTGTTCCATTTCCCAAAAAGTAGATTAATTTTTCACTAACCAGTTGAATTTTAAACTAAAATAATTAATTTTCAATTAAGAAGATTAGTTTTTAGCGTAAAAGAAGAATAATTAAATTTTCAGGTAAGAAAATAATTGTCAACAAAAAAAATCATAAAATTTTCAACGCAATGGTTAAAAAGAATGTTGATTACCCATGTATGTTACTCCAAATTAGTTGGATTATAACTCGGTTTCTCTATATTATAACTGGATTATAAGTGGATCAGATCCGATCACTTGTGGATTACTTAAGTTATCTAATATACACCAATGAACTAGATTTCAAGTGGATTACAAATGCATGTCTTACAAATCGCAAGTGAAACTGCCGATTACAAGTGGATTACTTTGAAGTACAAGTAGATTGATTCTAACCTTGATTGGATTAGATGGTTTACAAGTAAATTACTTGAACTGCCTAATATATTTCGAATCATTTGGACTACAAAAAGATTACGCCAGATTAGAACTGAATCACAACATGTGAGAACTGGATTAAATTTGGATTACTACCGATTACAAGTTAATCACTTTGAAGTACAAATGGATTACTTCGAATTACTAGTGGAACTATCGATCACAAGTGGATCACTTTAAAGTACAAGTGAATTACTTCGTATTACAAGTGGATTAATTCTCATTAGAAGTTAATTACGCTGAATTGAAAGTGGATTACTTGCACTACCTGGATTAAGTCGAATTATCTGGATTGCAAGAGCATCACTCCGGATTAGAATTGAATTACTTCATATAAAGACTCGATTAGAAGTAGATGTCTACCGATTTCATATAGATTAATACTGATTACAAGTGGATTACTACCGATTACAAGTGGATTACTTCAGATTACAAGTTGACCTATCGACTGCAAATGGATTACATCTAACAACAAGTGGATTAGCCTGAATAACAAATGGATTAATTTGAATTACTAGCGGATTACACTGAATTACAAATGGATTACTTGAACTACTTGGATTTCGCAGAATTATCGGTATTGCAAGTGGAAAACACCAGATTAGAACTGGGTTACTCCATATTAGAATGGGGGCCGTTCATTTTTCGGAACGGTAAAAATTAAGAAAGGTAAAATTTCAGAATGGGTTATAATACATAATGGTAAAACTTAGGAATAGCAAAAAGTA
>NC_046663.1:48161053-48174982 GCF_010883055.1 Belonocnema kinseyi
TCGTGAAAAATTTAAAATGACGGATATCATAAATTTATTATGATATGCTATTTAAATTTACTGTGATAAATATTTATATGCTACCATAAATAAAAAAACTATAGACCTGCTAATAGCAACATTTATTTACTATTCCGAATTTTTCTACTTTCTGAACTTTTCCTCTCCGTATTTTTACTTATTCCTAATTGTTCACCCTCCTAATTTTAACGTTTCCGAATTTTTACCCATTCCGCTTCTTTGGTTTCCGAATAAATACTATTCAGAGTTTTGGATTTCTGATTTATTCCTTTTTCCGAATTTTTGGTATTCCTAAGTTTTATCATTATGTATTATAACCCATTCCGAAATTTTATCTTTCTTAAATTTTATCCGTTCCGAAAAATGAACGGGTCCCATTAGAATTACAAGTGGGTTCTGCGGATAATAGATAGATTGCCCCGGGCTGCAAGAGGATTACAAGTGGATTACATCGTTTCACACGAGGATTACTATGAATTCCACTGGATTCGACGGATTACCAGTAGATTGCCACGGAACACAAGAGGATTACAAGTGGATTATCCCGTTTCACAAGAGGATTATTATTAATTCCACTGGATTGAGCGGATTACACCGTAGATTACAGTTCGTAAAACCGAGGGGTCTAGCAGATTATCAAAGTTGTTTCCCCCTCGTCGATACCCTAACTTCTGAGTTTGAGGGGAGCGGGGCAGAAGTATACTGTTTGAAGTTTTCAATCATTTTTATTTTTTCCCCTATTAGGAAAATTTAATTTCGAAGATTATTAAAAAAATATAATTAACCTTCAATTGGCGTGTTAATAATCCCCTTGAAAGAGTGTCTATATCATTGTTCGACAGTCGAGCGGGCAAATTGAAATAAGATGTCAGTGACATTTTAACTTTTTTTGTTTTGTTAATATAGTCGGATATACAGTCTGTTAATAATCTCATCTCATCAAACGACAGTATATAACAAGTTTCCAAATAAAATGAAAAGGGAAGAGCTCTATAGTCTGGTTGGTTGGTGAGAGCTGCGTCTAATAATAATATAAAATGGAACGGTGACTCGAATGTGAAGGAAAAAGGGGAAAAGGGGAGCGACGTGCGGCAAGAAGAAAGGAGAGAGAAAGACAGAGTTAATAGAGGACGAGGGTAGACGCGTGATATACCGCGAGAGCCTGCGTCCTGATCTTTCTTCGCGCCGTTTAGTCACATTCTCTTGGGTTTTATGCATGCCCTATGGTGTTGGACTAAGACTTTAGCAGCCGAGATTTTTGACAAATGATTTTCCCAAGAATAGAATTCACATCTAGGTGGATTACAGAAATTAATCTCTCGAGTACGTATATTCGATATTGAAATTATCCATTCCAACATTGCGAGGACATTGCAGTTGTAGCACGAATTTTAGATCATTCATTTTTTCAAATACTGCATAAAATTATGAAAATCTTAGTACATTTACCAATTTTTTTGAATATATCAGTATTGAGAAAAAAATGTTGAAAAAAAAATCGATTTCCGTAATAACTCCGTGACCTTAAAAAGTCACATCCAGCAAAACGCTGATCCAATCAGAATAATGGCCTGCAGTTCCCTGATTGAATAATGAAGTATCTGGCAGACAGCTGGCAAAAATTCAACTTCAGATTTTTAATAGTGATATTGGTTTACTTCAAATTGTGGAGAACCAGCAGCTAATCGTAACCAAATCTCACTAAGAAATAATATTATTTAAAATATAATACCTAAAAAAGATAGTAATAAACAATATGATTCAAGTTCGTGAGAGTAAGATGTTTCGAAGGATAACTTAAAATTTTAATGACTTATATTTTATCCTGGTTTTAATGAAATTCTAGGCATTTTTAACAACTCCCAAGCCTTTATTTTTACTTTTAAAACAAGTTTTCTAAAGCAAACACAAAAATAGGTCATATTTACTGTTTGCACTTGCAATCGCAAGCGGCCATATTTATTCGCCCATCAACCGGACAACCGCGCTACTAAGACTGAAGTACTTCCGGCGATTCGCTGAACCAGTCAGATTTTCCCGCAAAAATCCAATAAGTGTGCTTTTTAGGAATTGAAAAAAATTGAAACTTGCTTGAAAAAACTTCCGTTTCGTAAATACATTAATTTTTAGTGCTCTTTTAATTTAACTAGAAAAAAAATTGAAAATATGCAACAACCCCTATTCACCAATTTCAGTGCGACGACCGTGCGACTTTTTCGACTTTTTGCGACTCTTTTAATAGAAATGTAACATTGACTTTTTAAAGTTTTTCTTAAAAGTTCCCTGTACTTAGTTTCGACTTTAATCACAATAAAACTTCTAAAGTTTTAATTTAAAAACAAAGAAAATGATACCATTTTACTTAAAAGATTAAAAATTCAACAGGAAATTCTTATTAAATCTTTATATTCAGAAATTTTTTAATTATCTTTTTTTTCATCAATATATAAATATTCTATTCTTAGTGGAAAATTGATAATTTAAAATTGATCTTGTTGAGTTTAAAATTGAATTATTTACTTGCAAATGAACGTTTTTTTTTTAAATCATATTTTTTAAATTTTAAATTTAACTGTCTTATAGATAATTCGTCTATTTGGCCTCAAAATTCAACAAGTTTGTTGAAATTTCATGTATTTTCTTAAGAATTCGTTTCCTTTAGTTGAAAATTTTATCTTTTTTGTTAAAAATTCATCTTTATTGGTTGAAAATTCATATTTTCAGGTAAAAAATTTAACTGGTTTAAAAAAAATTCCATTTGGTTAAACATTCACCTCTGTAAGTTGAAAATTCAACTATTTGGCTAAAACTTCAATCACATACTTTATTAAAAAATCATTCATTTTGCTTAAAAATTTTCAACTATTTGGTAGAAAATATAACTGTTTGGTGAAAAAATTAACTTTTTATTTGAAAATTTAACTATTTGATAGAAAAAGCATGTATTTTGTTCAAAATTCGTCTTTTTAGTAAAAAATTAATCTTCGTTAAAAATTCATCTTTTTCGTTAAGAGTTTGAATATTTTGTCCATCTATTTTCGTTGAATTAACTGGTTTAAAATTCTGTTTTTTTTTTTTTAAGTAATTTTGTAACTTAAAATTTATTTATACCATTTTTGGTTGAAAACTTATGTTTTTTAGTCGAAAATTAATCTATTTTGTTAAAAATCGTCCTTTTGAATTGAACACTCAACTTTGATGTTAGAAAAGGAATCTTTCTTTGTTGAAAATTCATATATTTTGGTGAAAAATTGAAATGTTTTGCTCAAAAAGATTGTTCGTTGAAAATTGACGAAATTTGCAGTTTGGCTTAAAAATTTCACAATATGACTCAATTGTTTTTTGTTTTTGACTCAAAAATATTTTGTAGTTGCGAATTTGCCTTTTAGTTTGAAAATGCATGTCTTCCTTATAAACATTCAACTTTTTGGTGTAAAATGATTTTCTTTTCACTGAAAATTAAACTATTGTAATTTTAATTAAAAATCGGTATCTTTTCCTTAAAAATTCAACTATTTAGTTGAAAATTAACTTTTTTTCGTTGAAAATTCAACAATTTGATTGAATTTTTTCTTTCTTTGTTCAAAATGAACTTTTTTGTTAAAAAATTTATATTTTCGGGTTTGTCACTATTTTTTTTGACCGGGTCGGGGGTTCCTTCAGATTAACGTTAAGCTAGCGAAACCTCTGGTTTTTTAAAATAGTGGAGCAATAAATTTGGCAATGGGGCATTAAACGAGCATTAAATAAGCCCTTAATTATAGTATGGTCAGATTTACAATTCGTGAAAAATTCATATTCAGGGTGGCTTTTCAGTATTAGGGGGTGGCATTTGGAAAATAATTTTTGTGGTTTTATAGAGCATTAAATGAGCCCTTAATTATTTTATAGGACAAAACTCGATTCAATGCTGATTTCACATAGGGTTACGTCAGGTTAAAATTAAGCTAGCGTAACCGCCGGTTAAAAAAAAGTGGAGCATTAAATTTGGCAATGGGGCATTAAATGATCATTAAATGAGCCCTTAAATATGGTATGATCAGATTTACAATGTGTGCACAATTTATATTAAAGGTGCTTTTTCAGTATTAGGGGTGGCTTTTGGAAAATAATTTTTTGTGGTTTCGGAGAGCATTAATTAAATGAACCTTCAATTATGGGATATGACAGAACTCGATTCAACGTTTATTTCACATGGGGTTCCATCAGCTTAACGTTAAACTAGCGTAACCCCCTGTTTTTTTTTACAGAGTGAAGCAATAAATTTGGCAATAGGGAATTAAATGACCATTAAAAGAGCCCTTAATTATGGGATATGACAGAACTCGATTCAACATTTATTTGAAATGGGGTTCCGCCAGCTTAACGTTAAGCTAGCGTAACCCCTGGTTTTTTAAAAATAGTGCAGCAATAAATTTGGCAATAGGGCATTCAATTAGCATTAAAGGAGCCCTTTATTATGAGATAGATTTTAACTCGGTTCGAAGATGTGGTTACGTCAGCTTAACATACCTTGATAGTTCTACTATTTGGTTTTAGATGGAATTAAATGGAATTTAAATGGAACTGTTCCTTTTGTTGAAAATTAACATTTTTGTTGAAAATTCATCTTTTCGGGTGTAAAAATCAAATGTTTTCAAACCAAAAATTGACTTTTTAGCTTAAAAACTCATCTCTTTTCTGGAACATTGATCTTTTTGGGTTGAAAATTAATCTTCTTTGGTAGACAATTAATGATTTTTTGCTGTCTTATTTTTTTGAAGTCACCTTATTCTCCTTATCTCTTAAGCAACTAGTAAAATTTTGTTAGATGTTTTTAAAGTAGTTAGATAATCTGACATCTGCCTGGGGATTTTTGATGATAATCAAAGGAATAAATTAAAACATACAAATTTTTCATGCGCTCTTAATACACTTGAACTTGGGTTTGAGCTCGGTCCTGGTTCTGAGCTTCGGCTTAAACTTACGCTCTCTGAACGTAAACACCAGGGCTCTGTGAACACAGACAGTGAAATTGCGCAATGTGACGCAACGTGACGCAATTATCCACGCAGCGTTAGTTCTCGAAAGGCTCCAATCACGTTTCTTCTTATCCAATTTCTAGTGCACGGGTTATAATATCATACACGTTGAATGCCACTTTCACATGTTTAGCAAATAGTACAATTTTGCTAGATGTTCTTAAAATAGATAATATGCAATCTTCCAGGGGATTTTTAATGATAATCAAAGGAATAAAAACTCTTCATGTGCTCTTGAAGCGCATTGTAATATGGTCCACATTGAATGCCACCTCAACATGTTTTACAACAACACAAGAGCTCTCATAGAAGCGGATCCGATTTACGAATTCTTTGAACTGCTGGCTCCCCCAGTTTCTCAGGGGTACAGGGCGAGAGCGGTTGCGACTGTCGCCTCGGAGGGGGGCGCAGTGCGCGAGAACTCAGTCGATTATATTGCGCAATATTATGCATTCTTAAATAGTTAGATAATCTGAAATCTTCTAGGTGATTTTTTATTATAATCAAAGAAAAATTGAACCATAAAAACTTTTTATGAGCTTTTAATACACGCATTATAATATGGTCCACATTCAATACCGTCTCCACATGTTTTTAAGCGAGTAACATTTTGCTAGATGTTCTAAAAATAGTTAGATAACTTGAAATCTGGCAGGGGATTTTTGATGATAATCAAAGGAATAAATTTCAGCATAACAATTCTTCATGAGCTCTTACTACGGATTATAATTCGGCTATCGCGTCATTAAACGTCGACGGCGAGCTCGGCTTTCCTTGGTATATCTTGCCGCCCGGAATAATTAAGCGAGAGAGTCCGGACAGATAAGGAAGATTGTCCACGTTGAAGTGTCAAGTTGCAGGCTATATTATTCGCTAATCACAGAATGAGCCCTGAAGAGAGGAAGTACTGCGAGGAAGAATGTAAGCAGGAAAGAAAGAGTGAGAAGAGAGGAGATGCTGATTAGAGAGATGAGAGATTAATCCTACCCCAGTAACTTGATACCATGTCATATCGATAGCTTTTCATTATCAAGACTGAAGCCCAGTAAACCATCTTCGCGTGCCAGAGTTTCTATGATAAGATTCCTTCATAAGGATGTAGGGACTATAGGGCTGTGGTTCTGTCGTGCAAAAAAAGAACACCGTAACTACATTCCGAGGGAGTAACAACTCGTAAAAATGAGATCCAGTGGAGGTGAATTACGCCTGATTATATCGCATTACGCTGGATTACCTCTACTTAAAGTATAACCCTGGATTACCTAAGATTACGCCGGATTGCATATAAGGAGTACCCTGGGTTACAAAAAATTAGGATAGATCACTCCGCATGAACTACACTAACGCAAATTTTCTACTAAGTAGTATTGCTTTTTAATCAAACTGTTGAATTTTTAACCTAGAAGATTAATTTTCTATCGAAAAATAAGAATTTTCACAAATGTACATGAATTTTCTTCTGAAAAAGATCAATTTTCAAACAAGAACAATCAACGATTTGTCAAAAAATTAGTTAAATTTTCAACCTAAGAGATGAATTTACAACTATAATAAAGAATCTTCATTAAAAATGAGTTTTTAATAAAATTGTTGAATTACATACAAAGGGGAATTATTTTTAAACAAAAGTTATGGTTTCGCATGGCAAAATATAATCTTTGAGATTTTAACCAAAACAGATTTTAATTTTAAATCCAAAACAGTTGAAATCAAGTGAAGAAGACAAATTGTCAACAAAATACTTGAATCTTCAACCAACAAAATTAATTTTCAAAAAATAGTTGATTTTCTAGCAAAAGAGATAAATTTTCTACTTAAATTGGAACAGTTAAATATTCAATTAAGAAATTCATTTATGTCCTGAAAGATCGAATATTCAACAAAATTGTTACATTTTTAACTAAAGGGATAAATTTTCGACCAAATAAGGGATACATTTTTGACTAAAGTTATATGCATCTCCAAACATAAAATTAGTTTTTAACAAAATTATTTCATCTTCTAACCAAGTAGTTGTGTTTTCAGCAAAAAATACTAATTTTCTATTTAAACAAGACGAATTTGAACAAAATGCATGAATTTTAACAAAAATAGTTACATTTTTAACTAAAAAATATAAATTTACATTCAAAAATCAAATACTTAAATTTGTAATGTAAACATAATAATTCTCAACTAAAAGAAAGAATAATTTTCATACAAAAAAGTACATTTTCAAGCCAGAGCATCAAGTTTCTACCTAAATGTCGAACTTTTACAAAATACATCAATTTTCCACCAAGTAGTAGAATTTTTAAATAAAAAGGATAAATTTACAATTAAGAATGAACAAAATAGTTAAATTTGTCACAAAAGAAGTTCAATTTTCAACCAAAATTTGAATTTTTTAGCCGGAAGCTTACCGTTCTATCAACAACAACAAAAACACGAATTTTCAGCAAAATATATGAATTTCGAAGAAAGTACACCAAACTCTCGCTTTCAGTCACCCCGTTCTCAGCCTTCCTAAAACTGCTGGCTCAAGCAGTTTCTCAGGGGAGCAGAGCGAGAGCGGTTGCGAGTTGCGGAACGAGTCAGGGGTCCTTACTGTTTATGTTTTAATCCCTCCGAAATCAGTCCAAGGTTATTTGAAGACAACCCCCGAAAATGGATTGAAAGCGAGAGTTTGGCGTAGTTGAATTTTCAAGTAAACCATTTTTAACTAAAATAAAGAATAGACAAACCGGAAATGGAATGTTTAACGAAGTAGTTCCAACTTTCAACTGGTCAACGGATCGACAACTGTAATTGTGAGATTGTGAACGCTCTTTTTTTAAAGCTCTTTCGGCTTTAACGAACACATTCTCATCACCAATTGTATTTTTCATGATTACTTTAATATTTGTTTTTTATTTCATATTAAATTTTATTCATAGCTGCGCTGAAACATGTATCATTTCAATACATGTATATCATTACAATTCATAATTCGCATAGAAATTAAAACATACTTATTCTTATTGCCTTGTTTTTAATTATTTTTTATTTTTAATCTTGTTTTTTACTATTAAAGAAAAACTACGCTTCCTAACAAACAAATAATTGTAAAAAATTCATAAACTTTTTTTGGTTGAATGAATTTTGTGTTATTTATTCTCATAGCTTGTATAGTTGTACACAAATTTAATTTTCTTTATTTTGAATGATGTTTTTGTATCAATAAAGCACAAACAATTTATCCTATACAAAAGTTATTCATAATAAATTTGCAGATCTTTTTTAGGTGCACACTTTTGTTGGAACTTTTTCTTTTCGTACCTTGCTTTTTTCTAACTTTTTGAATAAAAAAAAAAGGCTGGTTAACGATCCTTCCTTTTCATCCCTCAAACTGTGTGACAAAGCACAAACAAACCCGACTATTCTTTTGAAAGCTATCCGGTATACTGACAAAAGCAACAACAATGACAAGAACAACGACGACGTCGGACAGACAGACAGACACCGACGTAAAAACTTGTTTTTCTGACTCAAGGGCGTCAAAACGTCGACATTTGATGAAATCCTTGAAAGTGATTTTTCGCATATAACTAATACCTTCTCATTATAGCTGAGAATATAATAATTCATTATTTTTTGCGTGTTCAAAATTTGAATTTTTGATTTTTTTAAAAGCAAAATTAAAAAAGTTAATGAAATAATCAGGTAGGGCCTCCTTTTGACTTTCTTCCATATTACGCTTTTTTTGGTTTCAAATGTTCATTTTTGGTTGGTTTTTTGGATTTTGAAAATCCTCTAACTTTGCTAATTTTTATTTGATCAAAAAAAGTCATTGGGATAAATTGTTCGTATTTTGGTGTAATATAAATGGCTCTCGATGGAAACTTAAAATTTAAAAAAAAGTGGTCTCAAAAATTTTGAAAAAGCTCTAACTTTTTGAATTTTTATCAAAAATGGCTGGTTAACGAATTCGATCATTTTTTGGTCCCTCTAATTGTGCCAAAAAAATTATTTTGATCCATTTTTTTAATTTTCGACCTCGTAGATACATTTTTCCCCAAATATACCTATAGCTGAATAATTTTCAACTAAAAAAGATCAATTTTAAAACAAAAATGGAATAGTTAAACTTTCATTTAAGAAAATTAATAACAAAAAAAGTTCAAGAAGATACTTGAAAACTGTTTAAATTACGTATGTAAATTACCCTGTATTACTGGGATTTTCAGTTAATTACTTTGATTATTTCAAATTACACTGGATTATATCGGATTACTATAGATTACAAGTAGACCCCTTGGATTACCTGAATTACCCCAAATTAAATAGATTACAAGTGGATTTATCCGCATTACACATGGATTTCAGCAAATTGGAACTAGGTTACTTCATAATAGAACTGAATCATATCAGGTTACAATTGAATTACTCCGAATTACTTGAATAATTCAGAATACTGGAATTACTCTAATTTACTTCAGAGTACAGGTGGCTTAGAACTAGATTACTCTATATTTTAGAACTGGATTACAAGAGCATTGAATCATATTACAAGTGTATTACTTCTGATTTCAAGCGGATTAATGTCCATTACTTTAATTAGCACGGAGTACAAGTGAATGACTCCGAATTATATTGGATTACTCGGATTACCCGTAACAGGTAGTCGTAGTTTTTCGTTGGTATTGCTATAGATTTTTCGCAGATGTGGGCGAAATAACCTTGTTTATTAAAACCTTAATTGCCATTACATCAAACTCTTGAATTTGCCCCCCCCCCCCCGTTCTCGGTCTTCCTAGAACTGTTGGTTCGCACAGTTTCTCAGGGGACAGCGCGAGAGACGGTTGCGACATTTTCCTGGGCAGGGCCGCGGTTACTGCAGTACGCGAGTACTCAGTCGAGTATATTGCGCAATATTATGCATTCCAATTGAAAACGGTTCAAGCGACCCTGACTGTTTACTTTTGTTTCCCCCCGAATTGTGACCAAATCTATTTGCAGACAACCTCCGACACTGGATTGAAAGAGAGAGTTTGGTGTATTTTATTATAAATTGCATAACGTATGCAAGATTGGGCTTAAAAATGCAACTCCTTGGTTGAAAATTAATTTTGTTTGTTCATTGAAAATTCAAGAAGTTTTTCAAAAATATAATATATTTTTACTTTAGATCTTAAGAGCGTTTCGTATTGAGTCCAATATGGTACCTGCAGTATTTTATTAAAATAAATAATTCCCCAATTATCACCTAATATCGTGAAAAATGACCCTACTTCCCCTGTTTTGAGATAATTTTGGTGTGCTAAATCTGAACTTGAATCGTAGCATACTTTCATCAACGTAAGAAACTTAAATATTTATCATACATCACATTTTGTTTATAAATTTTCACTTTCTAGCTGTGTATAAGAATTTAGAGACTAAGTCTCATAGTGCCATGATTTGCAAAAATTAGAATCGTGGAAAAATTATCAAAGAATTGCCGAGATAATCTTGAAACAAAGAGAATTATTCTGGATCTGCATGAGCAAAACGCTATCTTTTACTTATGCAGAAAAATATTTATCCTTCTAAGATTAAAAAATAATGATTTATTTTAGTAGGATTTAATCCAAAGCCAAGTCGAAAACAACTATGGTAATCCGTTGGACGACTCAGTTATCCAAACTGATAATACGATGTAATCCTCATACTCCAATATAATCGGGAGTAATCCACCGTAAATCGAAGTTATCCCAGTATCCTGGTGTAATAAAATTATAAATCAGAGTACTTGTAATCCAGAGTAATACAGTTCTAATTGGGAGCAATCCACTTGTAATCCAGACAATTGGGAATAAAATCAGATGTAATTCGAGTAATTTGAAGTTATTCCAGTATTCCAGGGTAACCTATTTATAACTGATGGAAATCTACTTGTAATCTAGTGTAATCCACTTGTAATTCCTTTATAATCTTAAATAATTCCCCTGTAATCCATCTAATCAGAGTATTTCAGATAACCATAATAAAAAATGGTAATCCACTTTCGTATAATCCAGAGTAATCCACTTGTAATCAGGATTAATTCGAGTAATTCGCAGTTATTCCAGTATTCTAGAGTAATTCACTTGTAATCCAGGGTACTTATACTTATGTATAATCCAGAGTAATATACTTTTAATTTACATAGGTAATTCAAATAGGTTTCAATTCTTTTTTATAAGATTTGTTTGATTTTTTTTGAAATTTATTAAAAATTGATCTTTTTATGTTAAAAATACATCGGTTTTTTCTCTCAAAAATTCGTCTTTTGATAAAAATTAATTTCCATTGTTTAAAATTGTTTTTTTTTTTGTGAATGTAACCATTTAGCGAAAATTAATCAACTTTGTCGAAAATTCAAGGATTTAAATGAAAAATAATTTTTTTGGTTGAAAATTCAACAGTTTTGTTGATGAATGATCTTTTTGGGTTGCAAATTAAATTAATTTGGTAAAAAATTCATTTCTTTGGTTCAAAATAAAACTATATTATTAAAAATTCGTTTTTATTTTTTAAAAAAAAATTTTTACTCAAAATTTAAGAATATTTTCCATTTTTAGTTCAAATATATATTTTTTTAATTCTTTTGACTGAAAATTGAAGTACTACATTTTATATAATAAATTTGTAAAAAATTAATTTTTTGGTTTTACATGCTTAATTTTCGTTGAAAATTCATTTCTTTGAGAAAAACCTTTGTTCGTTGAAAATTCAACTATTTGGTTGAAAATTCATGTATTTGGGTGAAAATCGAGCTACGTTAAACTCTTATATAGCCCCGGATTCTGAGCTGACGGTGGGTAGCAACTAACTCATTATAGCCTGCTCCGTTTTTGTTTGTTCACGCCTGACTGCATTCATCTCTTTTGTTCGAAATATAATCTACGTCGTGGAAAATTCCGTAATTTTGTTAAAAAGTTTTTTTAAAGTTTTTTTATTTTAGTTGAAAATTGAGAAATTGGAGAAAAAAATCCTCTAGCTCCTATGGGAATCGAACCAAAAATGAACTATTTTGTTGAAGAATCGTTACTTTTTAATTTTAAAAAAGTAATGATTCCAGTTCAGTATTTATAATGTTACTTAAAAATTCATCCATTTGGTTGCGAATGTAACAATTTTTTTAAAAACTAGTTTTTTTAATTTAAAATTAATTTTTAAACTGAAAATTCAACTTCCATTTTTGGTGGAAAATTATTATTTTTTAGTTGAAAATTCAATGATTTGGTTAGAAATAGATCCTTTTTAGTTAAAAATTCACATACTCAGTTGAAGATTCATGCATTTAGTTGAAAATTCGTCTTTTTCGATACAAAATTAATGTTCTTCGTTAAAAATTCATGTTTGTTTTTGAAAAGTCAACTATTTTTTCACAATTTTGTTAAAAGATTTTTTTTGGGTTGAAGATTTTTAATTTCAGTTAAAAGTTCATCTATTTTATTGAAAAGTCATTATTTTTGGTTGAAAAATGACATGTTAACTAAAAATTTAACTATTCCAGTTGAATATTCATTATTTTAGTTGAAAAGAAATTAAAAATGAATTTTTAAAGTAAAAATTCAACCATTTCATTTTTGTTGGGAAATCTGTATTCTCTTGTTGAAAATTTAACTACTTGGTTGAAGATATATCTATTTTGTTGTATATTCGTCCTTTTTGATATAAAATTAATCTTAATAGTTGAAAATTGAACCATTCGATTTAAAGTTCCCCTATTTTGTTAAAAATCAACAATTAATTTTTAAAAAGTAATCCTTGTCAGTTGAAAATTCGCGTGAGTGAAAGATCTTAAGATCTGAATTTTTAGTTAGAATAAAAAAAAATTGTAAGTCTGCATAGTGGGACAATTCTCTAATTTATTGTTTCATATTATTAGTTAGTTTCCTGTCGAGCTGTCGTAAACTCCAAGTTTTAGTCAAGAAGAAGTTGTTCCAAGCTCTGTCGTTGGACGATATATCAGTCTGATTCTAAAGCCGGACTCCGGATTAGCGACCGTAACTCACCCGCACACTAAATACCCTAATTCTCGAAACGCTTTCCATTTATGCAATGCAAAAACGAAAACTTTCGAGTTCAACTGATTTTTTTCGATTTTCTGGCGCATAAATTCCCATCGGAAAATAGAATCGTAGTACAAAAAAATCAGAAATTACAGTCTTTTCCTATTTCTTTTTTTTCAATTCCTCTTTCTACCCTATTTTTAAAAAACTTCCCCTTTCTCTTTGAATATACAATATTTGCAAGATATAGGTGTTTGTTTTACAACCACAAAATTATTCTATTCAAAACTGGAAAATGTTATCCCGACTAGTGTGAAAGTTTTTCTAAAACTTAATTTTAACTTTTTTTAATTTGACTCATTTCGAAATAAACTATTTTTTGCAGAATTTATACACACTATTTATTTTTGAAATTAAGTATAATTGATTACAGCGGTCTGTCTGGCAAGTTGAAGATTCTTCAGTTTAAACAATAGCTATTGTTATTAGGTTAGACATTGTATTTATTATTATCAATTAAATTCTCAAGAAAATTCAAAAAGATTTCTAAAAATGTCAGATATATCCATATGTATGTCACCTGAACGATTTAACGCAATTTTAAAATTTTTTTAACATTTTAAAGAAAAATTCGAGTCATTTAAAAAAATATTTAAAATTATTGAACGTTTTTCAAGAATAATTTAAAATTTGATAAGATTTTTAAATATTGAAATAAAATGTCAATTTTTAAAGATTTTAAATAAACTTTTGAAGCCTTTTCAAGGTTTAAAAGGTTTCAAGATAATTAGAAGATGTTATTAAGAATACTGGGAAAATGTAAAAGGATCTTTTATTTTGAACAATTAATTTTGCGAGAACATTTAGAAAGACTTAAAATTTTAAATATA